>NW_019214052.1:80024-229012 GCF_002532875.2 Varroa jacobsoni | reverse complement strand
AATTATCATAGTTTATTACTATCTCTGCCTTGGTTCTATAGATAGTTGGGTAACATTTACCCAGGGAATAGACAATGCATCGCGTGACTTGTCCAGCATTATGTCTGCTACTGTTCATCTACCCATTTCTTCTATTGTGTTCACGATGCGCTGATGGGTCATCTTGCGGTCTTACTTTATTTTGTTTCTAATCAACTCGGTCTCTTAACTATGCCAGCAACTGCTTTCGGTCCGAGTGTATGCTTGTATGAGAAAGTACAAAATACAGTTATAAATTTGATCTGTTTGGATAACGACTTGAGAAATCAATTAAAACGCGAACCTTCTCAATTCATGTAATGGGCCTATCGTACGCTCGTACCTACTCTTGGTAAGTGCCTGATCCGGTTGTAAAACAGATACACTCCAACCATGTTATACTACCTTTAAGACAGATAATTGCTATAAAGGATGATCCCAGGATATAGGCAGGGTTACGCCCAAGACGGTGGCAAAGGAGTTGTAATTTTTGTTTGCTGAAGGGCCGGTGAAATAGGCGACGAACGCAGCAGGTGTGTTCCTATCAAGTAACGGGCAAATCTGAGGCATAAAAATTACCGGTGCTTACCTTCTAGAGCGATCGTCACCAATATGTTTTATCTTCGTAAAATACTATTTAAATCATATATTTATGCATATAAATAAATAACAATAAATACTGTGCCGTAATTTTCTAGACATATTGTTAAAATAATTCAACATTGTTTGAGTGTCTTGTAGGAGTACTTACAGATGAACAGCGATGGAAACTGACGCCAAAAGAACTGTTTTTTCTAGGATAAAACCGCAAACATATAATGCCAGCGGCAAACGGTTCATCTTGGAAATACGAGCAGAGACAATTTGTTGGCCATTGAAGAGGTAGAGGCAAGTTCTTGTATTCCTAGACAGGAAAGACAGGCCAAAAGACCTACAATAAGAGTTCTGGAACTTGTTAAAAGGCGCAAGCATGCATTTCTGACAATCATGATTTTTCGATGACGACCTTGCCAACGCGTCTGAGCCTATCGTTGCTTAACGAGCACATGAAAAAGGGTTACAGGAACCAATACCGGCATGGCCATAATATAGGACATCTTTTGCCACCGTGGGTGAAACCAAATTTACCACTGGCGTCTACGTTCTAAGTGTTGTGACCGGTGGAACAGACATCATGCCAGCATACCCTTTTGAGGAAGGCGTATTTGTTACTAAAAGAGTTTATTTCGGTATTCTGTAAACTGTGAAACGTCCACTATTAGGCCACACTACAAACATTTCAACATGGCAACATTTCAACAGGATGATGCAAAATACAAATAAATTAGTGCAAAGCTAGCAGGCTAAAAGTGGCACTGCGTGTTCTAGAACAATAACTTGTGGCTACCTAACAGCCTAGACTTGATTAATTGGATCACTATGTTGATATGACAATATCGCGTCTCTCACTGTGATTACCAAGAAGGCATAAGCTTTAAAAGATATTGATGGACCCTTTATCGACCACGAGTCGATGCCTTGGCCTGAGCAAATCGCAGCTACGTTGGCTGCGTGTATAAATTAGAAATATGTTATTGACACATGTAAAAACTGTTACCCAAAGACAATTTGTTTCACTGCCATTCTATACTGTAAAGCAACTAAGAGGTGTAATGGCTTCTTGTTAGTTTTCATTACAACCAACCTGTAGGGAAAAAAGTTGACATAGTTTGTATGAAATTCGGCCTTTTCTCCCAGCGACCCTGACGAACATATCATTACAGACAGTCTAACTTCTCGTTAACGAGAAAAAAATTAAAACATATTTTTCGTAACGAAGGACACTGAAAGTCCTCTCATACTGGTACACGGTGAAGTCTATTAGCAACGAAATAGTTAGCTTTTTCATCGCATAACCAAAAGCAGGGTAACATGTAGTTTTTCTTGTAACTGTTTCCAATTTGTGCGCGTTAACTTCCGTAGCATAGCCAGCTAAATGTTTTTGCAAAGTTACTCCTTCCCCCGTTTTGAGCTGGTACAACTAATGAATTTTGACCTGTCTGCCTCGTACTATTTTTGGTGTCACTATGATAATCTATTTGTCATCTAAATGACGATACGATCGCTGCCACTCATAAATCATGACATCTTCATTTTCCCTGAGCGGCACAAAGACATACTAATGGTATTAGTAAAATTCTTTGACGAAAGAGGGTTTCTTATTATAGTTCAAGCCTTACAAGCTTAAATTCTCGTGAGCGAGTAGTCCAAAGACGCTATAATGGAATAAGAAATACATCCCCGACATATAATGGAGTACATCAAGTACGTGCCGGGCGAACACGTATGAGGGTGTTGCGGGTGTCAAATTGTGTAGCATGCTAGAAAATTTATATCTATCTTTACAAATGTGTAGTTGCAGTATAGTTATATTAGCGTATAACTTATACAAATTATCCCCTGCTTTCTATGGCTGAGGGAAACCCTTGCTCAAATGTTTTTCTTTGAGAATTTTCAATAATCGTGCCCATTCCTATCTCAGTTTCACTAAACCTAAAGGTTGATCGTCTTGCTGCAAACGTTACCATGTCCCACAAATGTCACACTTGGGGGGGGGGGGGGTGTTTAATTATAATATCTAACATATTTGCAATTTCGATGTTGAAAGCGATTTTACGAAGATGCCTAAAATGAATGACGTTTTGATAAATGTGGCTAATCACTTGGTAATAAAGCCCAAGCGAGTACGAAGATTAATGGTCACCTGTTAATTTTGGCCGCAGTTTTAATATAGAAGTTTTTTTTGATAAGAGCTGATTGCTAAAATCCACGTAACCCAGCCGTCATGTGACAACTTTCATTTGTTAAAAAATAGTACTAACATCATCTAAGCAAAGGGTAATCGTAATCAAACCTTATTACATTTGCTACAGACACCCTAATACTTATGATTACCTTAATACTTTGTCAATAATGGCATTTACTCCTTCCGAAATCCCTTTCTACCTTAAAAAGTAGGACTACAAGCATGGGAAATAATCTAGTAAACAAACGGCTTATTTAAAACGAATAGTGGCCATCAACATATAGGAAAAAACGTCGACTGTTTGCTGAAGCTTCATCAAAGGTTCAGCGCAGCGACTATTATGTTTCGTGGTGTCCGCCACCACGCCATGGGGCCGACCGGAGACTGAACTTGTTTACACCCTTTTTTAAGCTCGTCCAGGTTCCATGGAAGTCGTCGGTTCGGTTTCCGTCGCTATTCCTTCTGGCGCAGTCCTTTCCTTTTAGGAAACCTTCGTAATGACGATTATTTGGTGTGCTGAAATGGCGTTGTGGCATGGCCTGTGCAACAAGAGCTTACCCCGAATCGTAACTGTCACCGCCGCTCGCTGCCGCCAGTTTCTCTCGAGTGCGGCCATTGTATTGTCATTTTCATCGCCGTTGATAACGGGGAATGGAAGACGGTACGATGCCATACAGACAACGTATAATGGTAAGGTATACGGACATACGGAGGACGGTGCGGTATCTCCTGCTGTTCCGATATGATTGCCTTGTTCAGCCTGTAAAAGAAGAGCGGGAAAATAGAAAAAAAAATGCTCGATAGTACAATAATGCCCGTAGATGGCGAGCTATATGGATAAGTAGAATGGAATAACGCGCAAGCGTACTACATTGGAGTCGAATCAACGCCATTTTCATTCGAACTACCCCACGAAGATGTTTGTTGAAGTTGAATAAGGATCCGTTTAAAGCGCCTTGTTCTGTCGATAGGTTCTTTAAGCTTTTAGTTAGATTTGTTATTTATTGAGCCAACCCAATATGTTTTTATACAAAATCGTAATAGATCTTCTTGGGAAGTAAGCACATCAATCAGCGTGCTTGATAAGCGACTGGTACCGCAAATGCTTGATCTGACTTTAGTTGACTGATCATTCCTTTTGCATCGATAAGGCAGCATAACATCGTAAACGGTTTTCTCAAAACCTATCGTTTCTTTAAGCGTTGGGTACAAACCGTCGCTACAAAAATCGGTTATACATACAAACAACATCGCCTGCCTCGGCATCATTATTCTGCTGGCTAAACTAATGAGGATACGTAGCATTGGTTGAGGCACGCGCAGACTTCATATATATATATATATATATATACTAGTTTCGTTAACGAATTGTGTTGAATGTAAACAGTGATTCATTTATGGCATTAAATAAAGTATATATAATGGGCCGAAATAAGAAAAAATGATACAGGGATTCACAGTATGACGACTACCTGAAATAACACTAATAAGTACATTGTATTTGTTGTTGAATTATTGTCAAATACATTTCTATACACACCTCGAAGCATCCAGGACTAATTGCATACTTCGTTAATAACAACTTATTCTAACGCCAACTGAAGTGTAAGGAAAGCTGTGCGATAACTTTTTTTTTGTTTGAAACCCAACGCATCAGTCATATGTCATGTCATCAGTGTTCCAGTTCTTGGTATTGAAAGTGTACTGCCCCTATGCTTGCTTTTTACCCATCGTTAATTAAACTCAAGCCGCTATTTGACATTTCGATTTAGAACTCGGGCTTTCTATTAGAATCACCTGCTCCCCTGACCTTCACTTCATTAACGAAATAGTCTCGCTTAACGAGGTCTGTTTATCATCATCGTGACCGTTCGGTACGGACGAATCGGTCATTTTGCTCAGTTCAGTTGGGCTCCTCAAGAGCTTTGACAGTATACGTTTCTTCAGTGAATCGCTGCAAAAGAACATTGTATTTGTCGGATCTCACAGTAAAATGATTGCCGGCATCATTATGATAATTTCCATCGTCATTATCACTGCCCTTGTCGTCGTCCTTTTTTTGAGGATCTTTGTCGCCACCCTGTTGTTTATTGTTACTGCTTAATGATGCTGGCCTAGCTTGAGCTCCTTGATGGAAGATCTCGGTGAGTCTGGGAAGGATCATCGTACCTGCAGGAGGCAGTTGATTAATGGAAACGGTGCGCTTGATGGACCTCAAAAGCTTGTTCTCAGTTCGAGCTTTCGTTGAGACGTCATTAATTGAAACGTCGCTAGAGAACATGTGATACGATCTGCTATCTTCGGTAACCATTTCGTTGATATCGATCACGCTTTCGGTTCGGTCTTTTTTGTTGGCAGCTTTGTTAAAAGCTGTAGCTTAGAATTAGTTAAACTTGGCGTCGCACCATCCGATGTTACAGCAAAAGTAGGGTCGGCCTTTTATTTTCTAATTTTCAATACATTCCTACCACTTATTTCAGTAAAGCATTATTTCCTGTGGTTTTATTGTCATGTAATATGGCAAACAAGCGAACTACTATTGTCTACGGAGATTCTCTATTAGAAAGTGTTTTCAAAGAGAAGCGAGTTTCTGTGTCAACTTTATCCTTCGGTACTCTTGGTCTATTGACAACTTCCGAAAGATTACTCGCTTCACATATGGTCCCTCTAAAACACGTACGTTGGACTTGAGTCGATAGTCAGGGTCATCGTTCAACTATTGCGCTGGCTGGCTGGCTGGCTGGCTGGCTTGCTTCGAGAAGATTGCCGCATGCTGGTATACATCGACTCGAACTTACGAAGTCAGGGATTTATAAAATGATTGTGTTCTTCCTATAAACGGCTCCAGAAATTGCTGAATTTCTCAAACTGAGAAAACGGACGATCCGCAAATCTGCTGAAACTAGTTCAGTTTTGGCGTCTTGCTGCTCGGAGTTACCCTTGAGCTGTTGCGCTTCTTGCTTTGGACAAGGTCCCTTTACTTTGAGAGAGTTTGATTTGCAAATGTACGCCGTAAAGCGCCTACTAATTCAGTGCGTCAGCTGAGGTAACCGCTTTTGCATTTTTAAAGTGTTTAAATTGAGGTAACGCGTTCTGGTGATCGAATGTTTTTGATTCGGTTTACGAAGTTGTCATATAGAGAAAAACCACTATTCGGCCATGGTGTCTTCTCGTATACTCAACAGCCTTGCTTTACAAACCAACGCTAGTACACTTGTTATAACTACCGCAAAATTCATTACTATACTTGCCGAATACGTCTGAATATTCAACGAATATCAACGTGTATTTTCCTTATATCGGTCGGACAGAATGTAGTCGTTTAGCGAAAGGTCTCCATTTGGTTATCTGTAGTATTAAAGAGAAAGTGTATGGTAAGCAGTAAGCCTAGACGAGATTCTACCCACCGAGGTGGATAATGAGTCATAAAGAGGTCGCTGAACGAAGATCGAATCGGAAAAACTGTAGATAAATCTTCGCTAGCTTGCTGGTCGATACGTTGTGCCTTTGCCGCTTATGGGGCTAACAAATTAATATAGAAGCAGGCGAAGCATGGCTTTAATGGTCGATTGTCAGCAAAGAGCAGGTGTAACGTAGAAGCCGGAAAGAAATTAAATCGGAAACAAAACCTGTATTTACGTAATCATGCCCATCTCTCAGATACTGTTCCGCATCAGGCCAGGTCTCGGGAGCAAATGACCCCTATAATTTCTTATTTTATTTATTATAATTATATATATAATTTATAATTATTTTATGTACATAAACAGATCAGCGTATTCTTCTTGAGAGTCGTTGTCTAAAATTCACTAGATATAGCGTCAAATTATTAATTTTATTACAAGAACATGCATGGCAGTATTTTGCCCCCTTATGGATTAGTTGACGATCGAATAATCCTTTACTTCACTGCAAGGGTTCAGTGGTTGAGAATTTGTTTCTGCTCCAAGCTGAAGTAATAACTCGTGTTTTTATTGGTGTCTGACAATTGGTGTTATTTTTATGTTAATTATTCCGATATTACTTATTGTCGTTGATACACTAAGCAAACAGCTGTAGAGATGCAAACTGGTAGCAAGAAGCTGGTGCGCATTTCTTAATTAATTACCTAGGTAATCGTTACTACCGATTATGAAGTCTGCTCATCCTTCAGCGCTAGTGCCGACTCGCTTTGTATAAATTGGACGCAACGGCAAGGCTCCATCAGAACTGCAAGACGAACGCTGATAATGTTCGCTACCGTTTACTGGGCTACATGAGCCATCTTCTGGTGCGCGTTTTGACCACATAATCGAGTAACAATATGAGGCTCATTGAATCACTTCCGTCCTCTCAAGTCTGACTCAATGGAACCAATCTACATAAGCTACGACTCACTGCTTGATTGACGAAGACAGTTTTGCTGGTTGTAACGGTTGACGGTACCAGTAGATCCTCTCATGAGATTTCTATTATAGTCTTCTTTAAAGACCACAAAACTGATATTTTCAACCTCACTGCAGTATTTTTAGCTTAATAATACATATATAGAAATACACCTAAAGTGTATATTATGTTTACTAGTGACAATTAGAATGATAATTTTCAACTCTTCGATTTCGTAAACTTTCAAATTACGAACCACCGTTGTGTGCTTGAAAAACAATTGTCTACACTTAACAATAGATGACCAGCATTCAATTCGATGTTACATTTGATGGGTGGCCTTTAATGGGAGTGCAGTTGAGCCGAAAGAAAGGTAAGCGAGGGCCTTTCTCTAAATCAGTCCCCTAAATCGCGCATCTAGCTTCTTTTCTTGGATGGCCTTGTTTTACGATTAGACGTTGTTAGAAGTGCGATTTAAGATCGGAACGAGCATACACCAAGATCTGTATCAGGGTTACAAAATCGAGTCCGCTGTACGTGTGTGGGTAAGATATTGCCATAAAACACTGAATGTGCTTTTCATGAAATAGCACGGGCTACTGATCTTCAATCCTGCAATGCATTTCGATAACTCGCAGTGACTGTTTATCTTGATAGCAGTTAACGCTTAGGAAATAGATTTATCAGAATACAAGTCGGGAACAGCTTTAGTAGACCTAGCATTGGACATAATATATAAGACATGCGGAGGAATGCAAATTATCCTTATTTCTGAGCTAGCAGTTGATGGTAGCCTACACGTACAAAAACGATGGTTACAGATTTACGCGTTTCACGTATAAGTAAAAACTTCTTACCTATTAAACCTGACATAAAAATCTGGCACAGTGTATGTCGATTAGAATGCGAGTGCTTTTCGGGGAGAAGAAATAACACGATATTCTTTGTGAATCGAGCCTAAGGTTTCGATCACTGGTCTTCAATTATTGCTTCGAATAGCACTTGTTGAAAGTGCGTAAGACATCATTGAGCATACTCGAAATCATCTGAACATCTCCAGGCCCCGAGAGGTGGACGGAAGAAGACAAGGGATGTTCATTAATTGTGACTAGGTCCAGAGTTACTCTGTATCTGTGATATGTCACCTAACCAATGGGTATCGGAGATACGGACAAGTGATGACGATTTCAACAAAAACAGACAGGCAGACAAACAATAAGCAACCAAAAAACTGTTAGATATTGTTGCGTTCCTACTCACATTATCGTATGTGAAGGCCTCCGAGCCCCAGAGGCGTGCATTCGGTCTCAGTTTTCTGGGGCGCAGTGGCAATAAAAGGATCGATATCGCCTAGCTTATTTCCGCGATACGTATGTCTGATACCGGACGCAGACCACACAATACGGTATATTTAACCATGGAGATACAGGTGACTGCGTACGTAAATCCAGTCTGTTTGGCAGTTTTTGAGTAAAATACCTAATTAGCGTATATGCGCAGAGTTTTGCGAAGAATGTAATAGTATGTACTGCTTCTTATAGAGATTAAACCTAGTTTACATTTCGAATTCTGAGGCTAATTATATATGGTTAATATATGCTTGCGATAATCACTTAAACAACTCTTGTAGTCGAACAAATTCTGTTTTATAATCCAACGTTTAGAAAAGCCATCTCAAAAATTTGAAAGTTTCTTGGGATTATTTATATATATATTTATATATATATATATATATATATATATATATAGGTATAATTTCGAAATCATACGATAGAGCCTATTCCGAAAATAAATCTCCCGTTAAATTGGCCTTTAGCTTTGCTGTAAAATTGCGGACTCAAAAAGCTAGCTCTGTCATACGCTAAAAGAAGATTATTCGTAGTCTGCATTTTTATGCTCGTTTCGCACCTATTTTTGGTCAAGCCAGTCGTTGTGAAGAGAAGCTCTGAAAGGTAATTTCCGTTTTGACGCTACCCGTGAAGACCGTGCACGTAAACAAGGTGCGATTTTGTCCTTTATACCTTAAGCCTATGCCATCTTCTCAAACGTCCTACCCAACACACGTACTCATTATAAGTCGCATGAGCCCGCTCGAGTTGGAAGCCAGTTCGGGCTGGCTATAAAAGGCGAGGTCATCAGCATATATCAGGCTGGTAACTGGAAAGGCGATGCGTTTCTGTTTGGACCGGACGGTCATTTATCAGAATGCTGAATAACAATGTACTTGTCCCCGCAAAGCTTACCAAATATTCAATGATAGAATAAATGTATGCAACACTGTATATGCCATCTTCTTTAGTATCTATTTCTTGAATAGGTCCGTCCGAATAGATTGTAAGCAGCTATTCTTCTTGCTGATTTCAATCGCAGGACGTCAAAACAGATGTTAAGGGAACTTGGAGAAGGATTCATCTTTCGTTCGTTTTAAGGTAAGTTTAAGCGCCGTCGATCTTAGTGCTTAGATAAAAAAAAATCGTGGGAATAATAATCTGCAATTACGCCACCTACAGTTTTACATTTATATGCTAACTTGATACAAAATGTCGTTACTAAATAAATTTTAAGAATGTTTCCGCATATATATTATTTGAGTAAAAAAATAGGTGTCGATATATTACCTCTTATGAAAGATTTATCTAAATAATCATCCATAACTATAGCCCGAGGAAAGTCACACATACATTTCGGTTATTGGCGTAATTTAAATACATTATAATGTTTCGTAATTTTAGGTTCCGCATTCACTAATATTTTGTACAGAAGACATTCGTTTTTCTGTTCGTGTATTTGTTTTTTGTTTTCCATTTCTGACTATATGCCCAACGCTCGTCTCAACTATGTATTTTAAGACTTTCGTAATAGTAATTTGCCACCACGGCGGACAGTTCTACTACACTGGTAGCTTGCTATATCGTGCAGTGCACGATAATACAGTGAAAAGATGCCGCTTTCAGCTCACGGATAGCTCGTCACACTGGTGGTAGTAAAGCCTCCATATACTAATCCTGATGGACATTGGTAGACGGCAACTCTTTTTTTTCCCTATCAACGGCCTATGTGAGAAAATATTGAGGCGGGAGGAATTCTTCTGTCTCGTCGCCCCTACCCCATTCAACCTCGTCCTACTAGTAATGACCAAGAAGCTTACTTTGGTTCAGCTAACGTCACGAGCGTTAACCCAACATCTCGCCGATCATCATCAACCACAGCAGCACCATCCTCAGTGCCGCTGATGCCAGTAAACAGCCATGTTCATGGTGTAAGAATCGAGAGAGAAGGGACGGAGAATTGTGGAAACTATGCTTGCTCGCTGCGAAGGGTGACCAAAAAGAAAGCCAATGGATTGACTACTTGCGCTGCAAAGTTGATCCTTCTTTGGCTCATACACACAAACGCACGGATACCATGAAATCATGGATATCCAAGCCACGTAGCTGCGCTAAAGAACCTGATCGTGCCGTATTGTGGCCTCTTTCACTGCCGGAGCGATGAATCCGGTGTTCGCTCGGCCTCCGGCCGCTGCCAACGGAGCGGCCATCCGTTTCAACATTGGATTTACTCTATACGTACGTGTAAGGTAGGTGCGTCGTAGAGCATAAAGCCGGACGGGAAAATGCTTTAGGCCAAGAGAATAAGAACATTTGGCTCACTCCTCTTATTTCAGGATATTATGATATAAGAGACGGCAAGATGGGAGAAGCTAAAGCACAAGAGGAGGTTGTGTCAGGTCTTCGTGCCAATGGGCGATATGGGGGTGTATCTCTATGGCGACGTAGAAGACGGGGCTGACGCTGGAGCCAAGGATATACCAAAGAATATCATGGATACACGTAGCGCTGGATACAGCGTCGATGCTAGTCACGCAGTTAGATCGGCGCAAAGGATTCGAAGGTTGTGTCTTTAGCCAGCCGTGGCAGGATTTTATTAGCTAACCTCTGCCAACCAGGCCGCTCATACATCCGCTGATGAAATTGCTTAGATAGAGATTGTACTCGGCCAAGTTTTGTATCACATTGCCCGACATAGCGTAGGCTAAGAACGGCGATGCATGTCATTTGTATGCCAGGAGGATTACGGTGTCCTAAAAATAAGCTCTCGATTTTCGATTCGGTTTTTGTTTTGCTAGCTATAGCTTCTGCTGGTTCAAACACTAAAACAAGAGACCTGAATTGTCAAGCGCGACTTCATATCTATCTTGTCGATTTAGGTATTAACTACTGCCAGAATTTACTTTAAAAACTATTTCTTATAACTGTGAAATTATCGTGTTGGTCCGAAATTGTACAAGTATTGCCGTAAGTGTCTGCATGAGGCTGAGTATCGTCACATGAATATTATTAGATCTATGAGTAGTATAGACGTTGAGACGTTGTCAACGAAATTGACTTCGTCGACAGCGTATCACGATCTCGTGTAGCGACTCAACTCGTTACAGAAGGAACGACCATCGAAGTAACCGATCGAATTTTAAGTAGTCTGTGCTCTTCTTCGCTGTCTATCTTTTACCTCGAAGAGACCTAGCACTCGATTCTCTCATCTGCCCGTCTACTGGAGAAGAGCCAAGCGGAAAAGGGAGCTGCGACGAGGTTCACCCTCCTTCTTGCGCTTGTAGCTAATGGCCTACCACTCGGCTGGACGACCTCGACGACCTGTAGACCACGGAACGACACATCCACAGCCGAATTAGGACGTGCCACTAGATCCTCTACGCCAGTTAGTTAGTAATCAGGTGATCAATTCGCTTTTTGGTACAGCTACTATTACCACTGTTACTGCTGCTGCTGCTGCTGCTGCTGCGCCAAGAGTTCAAACTTGGTCCGTGTACCTACACGACCAGCTAGCGATGGTCATGTGGTCTTAATCCAACCTGCGCCCCAGTTTTATATAATAGTTGGCTTCCATCAGTCGGTCCCCATCTCTCCGCCAGACGCTCGCAAACGACTACTAACAGACGATGTGACATCTGATGAGATAGAGGGAACTCTCTTGTGGGGCCCTCTGAAACTATATGTTGATTCACAATCACTTTCGAAGCAGCAAGAATCTAGTAGAATTGGAAGGCTTCAGAGGAGACCGGTGATAGCGTCATTCAGAGTGAAGATAGCATTGAAAAATTTGCTGTTTCACTGCTGCTGTTCCTGCCTGCCGCTCATAAAATGCCTCGTAACGGAAGAGTATTGCGATCGCGTCCGCCGCTACTGCCACCGATCATCGCGCTAACAAGAAATCAACAAGGGAATACAGAAAAGGACGCACATAATGACGTCAATTTGCAAGTCCCGAATGGATTGCTAATGCTCTTTAAACTTACTGACTTTATTAGGACAGGCACATCAATTGACGCTGAGCCTATCTTCAATACAACCGATAGGTTATTTTTCTCCTATTGTATAATGAAGACATGAATTCAGTTCAGCATGAGCATTAAATGCGGTCACAATTGAATACGATACAGGTACAAATAATGAGATTAATTGTCCGGAGCTATATAGGACGTCGAAAAACGTGAAAAAGGTTTTCCATTATGGAGCATACATAGATGAAATTTGTTAAATTTTTACATGGAGCACTCGTCCATCTGCAAATTTAGCTGACTGAGTGTCATTGAAAAATGATGAATTTAGAGACAAAAAACAGTTTAGCGTTGAAAATCAACGCTCAGTGATTACGTTTCCGTTCCTCGAAAATGAAGCCCTCAGAGAAATATGAGTTTAATTTAAAAAAAGGTTGATGAAAATAATGAGCAGGGAAGCCTTCAACGAAACGACAGCGATTACCAGTGCAGTGAAATTGGCAAATACGGCACAGTGTGAGACGTGACTATATTTCGGAAGCCCGAAGTAAAGCTTCTTGTCTATGACGAAATCATGCTTCAGGCGTCATGGCCTCTTGCTGATAATAGGTGCACTAATTATCACTGTACATATTTCCAGCTGAAGAATAACTTAGCTATTGATTTTCAGCACCGAACTATACGTTTGCCCTTAAACTCATTATTTTTTTATAACGCACACTTAGTTTACAATCAAAAACAGCGAACGATCCTGTGTACTAAATTGAATTTACTAGTGCTGCTTAGTTTAAATGTTAATCATGTTTTTCGACCTACTAGATAGCTCTGGCCAAAATAAGAAACATAGTAAAAATAAACATCTCTATCGTGAGTAGCTGTTTTTTGTCAAATTATAAACGAAAATATCATACCTGATGCTGAGGTGTGTCTTCGAATAAGAATCATTTCAAATATCGTTTTTGTTCCAAAACTCTTCTCGTATCCCCGTTACGAGTACGAGGTTTAAAACGTTTCTATTACCAGATAATTATTTGCTTCGTGGAATTTTCGCTTGAGTGTGCCATAATATGTACATCTATTTTACATGTGCTAGATACGATACGACGACAATATAGATCGATGACATCCTTCGTACTTCAAGCAATAGAACGTTTCGAGGTTCGCTTTAAAAGAACCGTTTTTTTTACAGGTGAGAATTCAAAGAAAGTGTCGAAGCTTTTTTTTTTCTAAATTAATTGGCATATATACTTTGTCTGACCTAGTCTTGTTTTTATTGAAGAAACTTCCGGAAAACTCTCCTTTCAATTTGCTCCTCTAAAAAGGTCTTTATTTCTAAAATTTGTACGTTTGATAATTGACACTAATCGGTCTACTGTGACCGGATCTTAATGTAAACCATAGGTTGAAATAGTAAAGCAGAGTACATATAAAAAATAAAATTTCTTCTGGAATTAGATGAAGTCCAAGGATGCAAGCATTTGATAAGATGCTGCTTATGTTCCGTGTTGAAACTATTTAGTATCTTGTGTGAGAAGCCTCGTTTTATCAAAAGGCAATACAAATCAGCCTGTATGGAGAAGTCTGCTTTCTTATCGAGTTCTTGCTAAACAAAGTGCCTCCTACAGAATCGAATAACAGGCAACTATCAATATCGTAGAAGAAGTTTCGATTAAACGGGGAACTTGAATACCTTACAACTACCTCAGCAAAGCGGGTTTTAAAAATTAAAAGTGGTTTCTCTGATACTAATTGCGCAATAGCCAAGACATTACAAATCCCTGTTCCGGCACTGTCATATAAAGCAACGGAAGTACAATTTGGAACTAACGTCACACTGCTCAATTTTTTTCATTTTCCTGTACTTCTAATTCGGTAGAATATATACCATGAGAGTCGTCTTCGTGACGCCGCCTTTATCAGCGTCGACTGCTTTTCTCTCGCTAGTGATTGTTCGTCCCAGCTAAGCCGTCTTACGAAAATCGAGCAGCTCGCAGCCGGTCAATCATTCGGATTCGTCAGAAGCGTTTGTTTCCACCCCTTGCGGAGACGTTTGTGCAGATTCATCTCACACATCTGCGCAATTTGTGTTCCTGTTTTCAGCACCGACACTACAGCGGGAATAATAGCAGAGGCAGCAAGTGGATGTCCACAGAGCGAAAGACAGCCACCTACCCTTTTTAGCCCAGCTACCTTTTCACGCTGCGCCGAAGCGGTTCCAAATGACACAATCCTGCTTTGGCGGTGTTCCCTATCAGCGTATACAAGAGCACTTCGCGTGAATATGTCCAGACAAATGTTCAGGTAGCGAGCAGGGGGTGTACATAGAGGTGGAAGTCATCGAGGCGGCTAAATTGAGGCGACCAATGCGTTCGAGCTAAACCTAGCCTAGTCATCTTTCCTGAAAGAATCCCAGTGCCCGCAGGATAGACAGAAAGCAGACCTTCCCAGTAACGACATAGACGGACCTTAGGCAACACGGATCCGGGGCTAGTTTTCTTTTGGCGGGAAGAGTAGGGCAAGGACATTAACACGTTTTTATTTCGCCATAGCGGTTCACCTCGGCCCGTCTGCTCGCGATACCATGCACTACTACTAGTATTACTAGTCTTGCTTCAATGCTTTTTCTCCTAGCTTTTTTTACCTCCTCTCTTTCTGTCGTACTTTCCCTCTCTTTCTCTCTCAATTTTTCTTTTTCTCATACACTATAGTGCCGCATTAGCCACCATCAGCAGCATCATGAGCATGATCATGCCAACCAACGAACCACCCAAGCGGCCTGCCGACGGACCAGTCGGCCGTCGGGCAGCCAACCCAGCCAACTCGTGCTCATGCCAGAGTCAGCCAGGCAGCCTCGTTTCGCGTTTGCTCTAAATTAAATTTATAAATGAACTGGTATTTTTATGATTCCCTGACGCTCAACTTTGAATCTCACGCGTTCCTATCTCTGTCTCACTTTCTCTTTCACGCTCATCCTATTTCTTTCTTCTGTCGTTTTGTGCAGAGCACTGAGCTTGCAGTCGCTGCTCTTGCTTCTGATGTCGCCGTTATCGTCTCTTCCGCCGCTCTTGGTCCTTTCTGCCATCACCATTGCCGAAAGCCTGTTTGACCCTCGTCGAGGCACATTTTGCGCTTCTCAACCTACAGCCCCTCTCCTCCGTGAGCTTGGCTGCCGTCCCCGTTAGCGTCTCTGGTGGCTGGCTTAGCAAACTCATTCCTTTCTGCCTGCTCCCCACCAGACCGTTCGCTCTTTTGGGTCGTCCTGGACCAACTCCAGCACGCACTCCGCGCGTCCGACTTCCATCTGGTTGTCGTCAGCTTTGTGGGCATGCCTACCACCCGGTACAATCTCCTGCCGATGAGTGCTTGCTATATGCTTCTATTGTTAGCTTCCACTCTCCAGTGAAGAGCCCATATCTGCTCACTGCTCTCGCATCGTTGGTGGTATGTCGAGACCCCAGGGAACAGTCGCTCTCCTTCATCCCATCATTGAGGCGGGTTAACCCAGCTTTACTGCCCTCATCTAGTCTTTCTCGGCGTCGGTTCCGGCCATACGGTCATGGCGTATGCTGCGTCGTAGTTGCACTGCATCGTCATTGGCAGCAACGGCTCTGCCATTACTTCGAACTTTCCAGTCCCCAACTCCAACAGGCCTCCTTCTCTCGTTGACGTCGTTTTATCCTACCAAACTTCCTTCAAGCGCCTCCAGGTTTCGAGCTTCATGGATCGAGCATATGGCTCAGCCGGAGCAGCAGGTTGTTCTAATATCCATCGTTGATGCAGCCGCTCGCGCCGCCGATACCACTGTCGCCGTCGAGGAAAACAGCTAATGAAAAAATACGTACCCCTGTCCCCAGCCGCCTCGACTCCCTTATGTTCACCTTGCTATACTGTATATCACGGCGCTGTGTGCGTACATTGTTAGCCGTTTCCCTTTCTTTTTTTCGGGCTAACTTCTACCTTGCTCTCGCCCGCCCTCCCTTCCTTCAACGTACTGTCGACCGTTCCAACACACAGCCATCGCGAGATGCGATATCTCCAACGTAGCGCGTGGGAAGTGCTGGTATTGGGGTTTAGGCCGTCGCCTTGTATGCGGGTACGCCAAGCTATACGATATCGTACCGGCCACTCGACTTAATGAATGTCGTCAACGTTGGGCTTCTGACTCCAAGCGAACAGCTAGATACAAGTAATACTGTTAGTTACTTATGCATGTGTGATACCTTTCGCGATATACGACGACGGCGTTATAATTTGTACCTGATCGAGTGTATTCATATTCCTGGGCAGAATCTTAGCAAACCTCATTGCTGACTTCTAGTTCAGCTATGGAACATTATGGTGGTAGACCCAGTGGCAACGGCTGTGTTACGCTGGGTGTCCATTTTGATATTTGCAACGAACGATTGCAGAATCAGCACCTATACCAGCTGTACAGTTGTTGACGTACTCTGAAAGCCTTACCGAATGCTAGACGTGCCGTATATAGCATTCGGTATATAGTGCATTATTATCAAATGAAGGCCGAGCCAATTAGCTGAGCACCCGTCTGTTTGTCAATAGAACACAAATAATTTTACCCTTAATTAAACCTATACGCCCGTGTAAGCGTTGACATTTTAGTATTAACAAAGAATCCGCCATTCTAGGTATATACTACGGCTGAAAACCATAGACTACTACGCTTGCATTTGACAGACGCACTCTGCAGTAGGTCTACATAAATAGTGGACACTCGATAATCATACTGACACTTACGATAGATATAGAACGATCAATATTAATGATCGTTTGTTTGGAGTCGAATCGCGCCAAGGAAAGTTAGAATTTTTACTTATGGTAAAAGAGAATAACTGTCTTCATACTGCACATAGATATCATTAGATATTTGCGTTCATGCACAAATGCAAACTTTACATTTCAGAACTAAGTATCCGACCACTCAATGGAAAATGTTTACTGGCTAACCTATGGCTTTCTGCCATTTGTTTGATAGGAATTGAATTTCTCAGCAAAAAGTGGGTCGTTGTCTCTGTTTAAGCATCGGGCAATTCATCTTTCGACTTCTTTCGAGTTTAGGAAAGGATTAAAGTGGATAGCCAAATCGCAGAAGAAAAGTACGGGGTGCACGATACTAGCGACCGAAAAGTCTAGGCTAACTCTTCAGTTGATTGGTAGACGTGCGTAGGAAACACTTTTTCGTCGATTGGACGCAATGTACGTTTCTGCGAGTAATTTGGGTTCAAATGCTATAATTGTCATCAATGATATTCCAAGAAAATTTGCTCATTAGTGCCCTTGTTATACGATACTGGGGCAACCCATTTGATGACAGGAACAGTTGGATAGTCTTGTGTGAATATCTAGCATACCCTAGCGAGGGTAAAGCATTTCTAAAACGTTTAAAGTACAAGTACAGATTAGATTCATGAAATAAATCTGAATCAGGCCGATGAGTTTAAACTCCACCTTTTTTCCTTGACCTTTCTTGCACCTGTTGAGTGGACGTGCGATATGAGAAATGTGTGCTTTTTAAGCTTAGTCAAAAAATATTGGGCAGTGACGTATGTATATCGGTGGGGCATTTACTGGGATGCAGAGAGAATAAACGTAAACCTGTAGTATTTTTACGCGCCATATAAGTGTTCAAAATGTTGTAATAGACTATACATTTCAACGCAATATTGTATGTTTATAGCCTATATTTCGGCGACTTACCATGGTTATACAGTGTTTCGTGTTCAACGTGGAGATAGTAAGTAGCCAAAAGGCATAAAAAACGCTTAATGTCCTTACAGGTTAGGAAACTAATGTTCCCATAGCACGTTGAACGATGCTTGCTTTACTTATTACTTTTTATATTAACATTACATATAGAAGCCGAAAAGTGTATTAAAATAAAACTGATTAATTACTTTTTACATTGAATATCAACATAATATAAAATTTTAGCAGCTTCCCTTTCTCAAAAGTTGTTTGCTTGTGCTCAAGTATAACTTTTTAATCACAGACGTTAAAGTCGACCCGGGACATCTATGTAGAGAAGACGCCAGAGTTCAGAGGACCGTTAAGAGCACGGTCGCTGAGTTAGACGAAGATATCTTTGACGCTGCTTCTTGAAGGAAAATGGCCGTCAGACGACCAGGAGATTGATCTAAAGAATGTACTGCGGCTATACGGCGATCACTAAGCATTTTTATTCGATGGGATTTATTCGAAAGGTTAGAATGTGACATTTAAAAAAATGCCAACACCGATTCAACTATGAACTATTATCCCTTAAAAATGGTTCTCTCCCAAAAAAGGAACCAGCAAGACTGACCGGAGCGGAAGTACATGGTTTACAATATGCCATCTTGGGGCTTATCAAACAGGTGTGGTCAGCCCTTTCGTGTGTACAAACCTCGCTGGTTACGACACAAACGTTCGCGTTGTTTCGGTGCTTCGATCTCGCAAAAAACAAATAACAACGGGCTGAAAATGCTATTTTTTTTGCCTCCTGCCATGGTCATCTTTGGGATGTAAACAGGCGTGTAATTCCATCCATCGCCTAACGTAACAGCAGAGACAAATCGATTTTGAACAGCCACGCTTGAATAGCATTAGATGACTCTTTGAAGAAGGAATCAGTTGAAGAAACATATGAACGTATCATGACGCCGCCTCACGAGGCTGAAGCCTTCTGTAGAATGGTCGAATAATTTCTCTGGAAATTTAGTTCAGGATGACAAGCTACAATAGGGCTATGGTACAACTAAACAGCGTATTGACTAGGCTTGCTTCGCTTTATTTATTATCAAGTTCTCATTCCTACTATCGACGAATCTTTTCTAACTATCTATATACAGTAGTTGTAAGATAAATATTCACAGTTAGCGATGAGCTCACTAACTTTTCATCCTCTTTAGTATCTGTTCTGACGATGAATAATACAAAAGTCATTTCTAAAATTTGTAATCGAAACTATTATTTAGTTAAAAGCACCAGCTGGCGCTCCTCGATATCCGCCGTTGGTCCCGCCACCAAGGGCTGACTTTACTCCGATAACATCAAATCCACTTCCTTCGAGATCTTTTCCGTAACCTCCGCCATAACCTAAGTTTCCGCCGTAACCATGACCCCCAATCAGGCCCAGTCCCTTATTATAGCCACTCGCGTAACCACTGCCATAACCACCTCCGAAGCTTCCATCATACCCTCCTTGGTAACCGACGTCATGCTTAAGTCCTTCATATCCATGACCAGCCAGTCCAATTCCCTCATGGATGGGTTTGAAGGGGACGGGCAAATGATCATGGTGATGGTGATGACTGTGGATGTGAACTTGGCCGTAGTCTTTCCTAGAGGTAAAAAATAGAAAAAAATACATATAATCTAGTATAACGGCTAGAATATAAACAATTAAGCAAAAAATCGATACTGTATTCGATTACAAGAAGCAATTAAAGCCGAGAATTACGCAATTTGGTAAGGGCGCAACGTAGAAAGTTCTGTTTATTATTTATTCGCGGGATTGAGGCCATGCGAATGTAACAATAGCCATAAATATCCAGTAAACGGAACACAGCTACAGTGGCCTGTCGGATTTCTATTGGAAATAACAGAGCAATTCAGCCAGTAAATAAAGCTCATCTGCGGAAAGCTTCAAGTTAGACTGGGTAACACAGTCTAGCAGATCTATTCTAGAATATGTTCTTAATAATATATTACTCACTGGAGATCTTCTCCACGGCCGCTATAGCCTCCAAAGCCACCATGTGTTTTATGAAGATGAGAAGCTACCGCGGCTCCGGTAAGGAAACCTCCAGCGAACCCCGTCGCACCAGCTGCACCGGCGACTAATCCTGTATACTCAAACGTTCGATTAGATATTTTGAGTATATGATCTTTCGAAAGCCCATTCGCAAGACGTAACTACCTACAATAATAAAACGTTCTGAGTAAACAAAAGCGTGTCATCATTCATCTGTATAATAAATTAAATATCAGTTAAATAAATTGATTACAATTTTAAATGGCACTTGTTCCTTTGGAAGGAAATTTGCTCAAGAGCGTGCCCATTTGGTGGTTAGGCATAAATCACATCTGACGTAACTACGCGTTGAGGTAACTTCCAGACATTCATTTAGGTATATGATTACTCATAATAAAATGCAGCTCTCTAGTATACTTACCGCCCGTAGCTAGCTTTTTCTTAATGATCTTGCCGGTAGCCTCGACGTACTGATTGGTTCCCATGGCCAGGAGGAGCATAAAAGCGCCTGATTTTAACACTTGCATGACGCCTCTGTCGTCGCCGACGGTAACTATCTGATTTTTTTGTCTAATTAAACAAAGTCTTACTTTGCACTAGGGGTTCTGGCCCGACAAAACTTGTTTATATCGACGAGTCGACCTTGGACCGTGTCGGTTTTCTTTCTCCCACTGACCAGAAAGCGCGTGGGATTTCCCAGTCAAGCTATTGACTCAACGGGCACTACCCCGCATAGCATTACCGCAGGTGTAAAATACTGTCTGTATCAATGGAAGGGCCATTCAGCCAATGGAAACGCGTCAAAACATGCAGAAAATTGGTTATTTACTTATTTTATTAGATTTAATACCTAGTTATCTATTTGAATCAAAGCAGACAGGACTGAGAGAAGAACTATGTAAATATACTAATTAAAGTAAAGCGGCCATAAAAAAAAACCAGAGGAAGCATCCTAGGCAATGCTAGACCTCACGATTTCTGACATATATATTGGCCATTGTGGATTCGGCAGGTGATCAATTTTCTTTGAAGTGGCACATAATAACTGAATTGACTTGTGATGCTCACATAAATAATGCATAGGTCGACAAAAATTTACCGAGAAATTTTACACGCTTGGTAATAATGGATTAAAGTAACGAACGTTCAATACAAAATAGATATGCTTTTTTCACCAGAGACTCGAGGCCTTATCAGATAACGGTCGTCCGGTTCTAGCTTTTTTCAACTAAACGTCACGCAACACATGGACAAAACCGTGATATAATGTTCACTGGCTGTTTTTTGCGTTGATGGTCGTATAATTCTATGAAGGGGTTGCCAACAATCACCAAAGAATAGAAAGCCAAATAAAGATAACAATTGTAATGCACAAGTACAGAAGCAATCGCACGATTGTACAATATGCATCAGTTATCGGTATTGACTGAGATAATAATAATTTTATCTATATTTTTATAACTGGATCTTTCGAACATTCACGGAGTTGATTGAATTTTAAAGCGACGCCGATATTTAAAGTGAACCTGCATCAGGTTTTTATTGGCACAGACCGTATCAAGCTGCACCTTTGAACTTCGGCGGCATCTGCCTGCCGCTATTAACGTTAAAGCTTTTTTTGAAGCTTACGCACGAATAGTTCGACCACTGCTCCCAGTGTGCCTGCCTTCCGTTAAGGCCTTCGATAAGACGAAGTGAAAAGGCCCACAGCATAAAGATCTGTAGCAACGATTAAATAGGCAGGATGTGTTGTTACTGTTGTTGTGTTCCGTAGCTAACATTGCCATTGTTCTCGACGTCGTAGTCAGTCAGGGGCCTGGACGTATACTAAATGCAGATAAACGTACTTGCGTGTCAATTGTCGGCAACATTGGCTGAACAGACATTCATGATTGATAGAATCCTATTAGGTCGCGTTGTATCATCATATTTTGATTTGTTGTCAAGCAAAACAGGAGATTCGTGGTGACAGGTGTGCCTATCCGTTGGAGACTGTCAAACAATGGATGCTTTAAAGCATAGCCCACTAGGCAAAGAGGCAGGGTTATTTAGTTTGTAGCAGCAAATGCCCGTTCGCCACTATGAAGCCAATGTTGCTAGACATTAACTTTTTTTTTGTAAATAACACATGGAAAACTCACTAAGGCGTCATCAGTGTGCCCCGGCACCATTGTTAACTTTTATTTCATGTAAGCCGATATATATATATGCACCTGTGAAGCACACGAACTACGGAGAGAGTAGAGTCTCAGTCGGTGCAAGCAAAACCGCCTTCGTAAGGTATAGGTCAGTATGCCTGTAGGGCCTGCAGCTCATAAAAAATAGACGTCGTTACAGCATATTCTATTGTACTAGCTGAGGTTCTAATTTCGAAGGTTTCGAAAAGTTTTAAAGAACGTACAATGAGAATCCGTTTGGGGTTAAAGAACTTCACAATATGACATCTGTCGATCTTTCGTAACAAACAACTTATATTAGCGTATAGTAGTACATCACTGAGCTTTAGCTGGAGCCATTTTATAGATAGCATGGAAACAGAATAATTCGTGTCCATATACGATTTTCTCAAATATAATGCCTACAACACTTGAACTTCCCGTTCAACTTGACGTTAATTTAACCTGAGCCTTCAGAAACCCTTAGAAAAAACGTATCGGCAAAATCATTAGCGGGTCATAGTAAGACTGATCATAAATTTCATTACTATTTTTAGAGGAAACAGACAAAGAAGTCAGCATATCCCTCTGTAAGTACTTCTAATTAATTTAATGATAGTTTTGAGAATTTCTTGTTTTGACACGTATCAAGAGTTTATTGGTTTTAAACAGTTGCGCCGTATTTCAAATATTCCTTCGTGGCATCTTCGTTGGGCTTTTCTCCAGTCAGGCCCAGCGTCCGATCTCTGTTTCAACTCCCTTTTAATTAAGGACCCGACCAAGCAACCGACTAAAAGCGGCCAGAAGGCCAGGGCAAATCACGCCGTACACGGCTTAGGGAGGACTGCTCTGGCGAGTGGCGTCCATGCAGCCATTGCACTGCTCCGGCCGCCGCTGTTCCTGTAGCACCGGCAAATTCTGCTTCTGCATGTTGTTTTTTAGTCCAATTAAACTCGTACGGCGCTGTGTCGCTTCTTTGTCCGCTTCGGTAAATGCTGCTGCCTTCTATTCTGGCTTCTTTGTTTCGCTACTCTGCCTGATTCTCGTCAACCGACTCCCAAACCTCACCGATCGAAAGACACAGACCGAATGAATGCTGACCGGGGCTGTCCCCTCAGTGAGTTCTTACTCTACAATCCTTGGGCTTGGGGCCGTAGCCTGTGGTCTAGATTTTCACTAGCGTGGAACACGCACGGCAAACACACGCAAAGCTATTGTGCCTCGGTCGCCGTTTCGGTTTGTGTAAGAACGCAAACTGGCTGTCGGCACGGGACAGTCGTTGCCGCCATCGCAGTCGCCGCTTCCGCTATTCTAATTTAAATAACTCCGGTTTCTTGTACAGTTGGATACGCACACAAACATGCAAACTTGCAGAGCCGTTGCAAGTCGCTGGTGATGCTAGCGTACCGAAACGTACGCTCAATGCGCGCACCCGACGTCGTACATGAGTCTTGACGCGTTTGACGCACCTACTGCGAACGCGGGAAGGGAAACGAGAAACGCAACACAGAGAATGTGCGCTGAAGAAGAGGCGTGATAAAGAGCAGCTTTGGAACAGCTCGGCTGAGTAACATAGAGGTGTTACGAAGACTAGTACTGCACATATTCGCTGTCAACTCGTGACAGGGCCTGCTACGGCCGTAACGTGTGCGACTTCAGATGGCGTTCTCAAGTTCCCATTCTCGCTACCTAGTGTTACTAGTGCGACCTCTATCAGCCGTCCGCGTTGCCCACACTGCTTTCTTCGCTCTTTCTTTTTCTTATACTCCCCTTTCCAGCGAAACTGGCTACGCTCTAACCTTTTAGGTTTCGCAGCCTTACTAAACCGCTTCCATCGTGAATGCCCCTTCATTTTGGCAGACAACTAACAGGACGGAGAATTTAATTTCAGAAAGTGCTGACTTGACTCAGGCCAGCATAAGCTGGGCCAAGTCGAGCTATGCCGAGCTATAGCAAAAGAAGAGCCAGATCGTTGCAGCCTGATCTAGCAACAAAACGAGAAAGACAAAATGGCACGTGTCGTCCGATTTTCGCGCGGTCCCTCTCTCACGATTTCTGTGTCGCTTTTTCTTCCTGTCCTTTGCTCGCTGCCCATTTCCTCCGTCGCTTCCTTGCTTTCATGAGCATGGTGAATGTAAGCCGCCGCGCGGTTCATGTCTGGCAACAGCTGTGCGTCTACTCGGGCAGTAACTTGCTTTGGCTTGGGTAGGAGAGGCTATGTTGAAAGCCAGAAGCACATTCGGCAACAAGCCACTAGGGGACCGAATTTTAAAGTTAGCAAAATCTGCCACATTCGAACTTTCGTGCGCTCTCGCTCTCTCCCTCCCTCCGTCTCAAGTTCGCTTCTTATCATTAGCCAAATATATGAACACCAGATCTCAACCAAATTGCTGATCATGTTCAACACAAGATCATCTGAAGTTTCCCTGACATATATATATATTCCCTGCCTTTAACATTGGGTTAAGCTTATTAGTGCACATTGAAATTGATTTCACGACCATAAATAAAATACACATATTGAAAGAGATAGAGATAAATACAACAGGAGATACCGAGGTGATAAAATGAGTCTTAAAAATAAACGAAATCTTTTACGAAACTTCATTAACGTATCTATCGGTCCTAAATTAAATTCATGTTAACTCAGGCAAAGAACAGCAGAAACTCTCCAAAGATAATCTGATAGTTGTCTCATCCAATAGGTACTTCAACGTAGCTGATGTTATTTTATACCCTAAAAAACTTTTGTATAGATAAACGTTTATAGTCTTGCAAATGACCCTAACTATTTTAAATATTTTTGGTCAGTAGTGTTGCTACGATGCATGGTTAGCGGTCATGAATTAGGAAATACTACATTTGAGTTTTATTATTAATAATAACGCAAATGTCATTGAAAATTGTCGAGCGCGAATCGTGAGTAAGTAGTCCTTAGGTTACTCTATTTTCTTCCGCCTTAATACGACCAGGGGCATTTGGCTAATATACTAATATTGATGACTGCGCAACGATGAAGATGAAACGATTCCGTCAAAGTGTCTGGAACGAAATCTCATGAAAGGTAGACAAACAGGTCCGCCATAAATAGGTGTAAATGAACAAGTGCAGGACTACATAGAACAGCCTGGCCGGTATATTCAATTTTAGATGTAAACTAACAGCAGTCCGTGAGGCGAAAACCCATGCATAAGCGAATAGATCAGACTAAACTCATTGGAATCAACTGATACTCATCATATTAGCAAACTGTCTCCAACGGCGTGCATACAAAAGCGAAAACAGGCAGAACTTCTGCAACATTCTGCCTGGTTCAACTTAGACAGTCAGAATAGTGGAACTAGCAGTTGCAATACGAGGTTTTTCCTAGCCTGCACAGTATCTCACACACGAAATGCACCAGCTGTCAGACTGTTTCCTACCATATTTCCTAAGTCATAGACAAGCTAAATTTAGAAAGTTCTCTCTGGAAAAACAAACTTTTACAAGGTGTACAAATTCTGTGTATCTACATGCTTTTATAGGCGTTTGCTATTTTCTTTCTTGTGGCAAGGTTCTATCTTGCCTGTTTCATAGATTCACTCACACAGGAAAACAATTTCAGGTTGCGAGACACTATTATGTTAGTATGTATCATTTTAGGTAGGATCTTTTATCCTATTGCCGATGGTGAGCGGGCTTATATTTAATATAGAGGTAGCCTATCTGCTTTCCATAGCAATCATGATTCCTAATCGGAATAAAAATGAATTCTCCCGGTGCTGACGGGATATTCTCGTCATTCCTCTGCTCGTTCGTATCGGTTTACTTAGCTCATTGTGTTCCAGATTTCAATGCTGAAAAATAGCCTCTTTTTCAAAGCACGCTGTTTAATCAAGCGCAAAGAGCTTGATCAGCGTTCTAAGAACAAAAATCATCTCACAGAGAGTCACCAACTGTGGTGCTTCGACTTGGCAGGACAGTATTGTGTACGTAAAGGGCATTCATTACGGAGATGAAATAAGTCTTCGCCCTGTTGTATGTCTACCCCGATGATAGTGTAATACATTGTACTCTAGTTCAATAGCTACTGTCCACTACGAAATCGTCGTTGGTCACGGCCAATTTCATCTGAATGAGAATCAGGTTTCCTATGATTTCTATTAAAGAAGCGATGAATTTAGATAGCGGTTTTCTTTTTCTATAGTATCAAGTGATATGAAGCACCCGCTTTACGTAGTTAGACCCTTCTATTTCTCGATGCGTTATACCAAACACGTGCGGGAACAGAACGTAGGCATCGGCCGTAACTGATGCTTTCCGCCAGGTCGACTCTCCTCTACGGATGCGGGCTTTAACAACGATGGTGAGCTAACCACTACAATATAGCTCAAGCGCAAGCGGCACAAATTACAGAAGCTCACATTCACATTGATTAGGTGTTAACATTTTATATAATCAAAACACAGTATGGCCATGCATTTAAGCTTTAGGCTGAGTTGTCCTATTTTAGATTTATCTAAAACGCAGATGGTTATCATTATAGTATTATCGTATTTAGTTGAATTCATCGATCATCTGAGTGCGGAAACTGTACCACAGCTATAGTTGGCCTATTTTTCATTAAACGCACAGACAATTATTACCACTTTAGAGCCACTGTACAGAATCTGTGCCCGGGTCCGATCTGCTTAGCGTGAATACGACTGTACATGAATGCTGTTACCGTTGACGTAGATAAAATAACGTAGTTTTAATTACTTTTTATATTAGCATAGTTTTTCATACGTATGTTATTTGTTTGATGTAATTAATTACATTTGAAAGGTTTCTTTCTTCGTGTACATGCTATGCCAACGCTTTTGCCTAACCTATTTATGGGAAAGGTTTCACAAACTTATTGCCCACTATGTTACACGTTCTGTTCAAAGAGAAGCTTGAGGTTTTTCAATTTCAGGGTACGTATCTTTCGAATTTCCTTAATATCTTCGAGAACCTTAGCAAATATATCGGGAAAATTCGCTAAAAATGAGACAAATGCTTTGCTTGTCGCCGCTAGATGCACCTCGAGGATGTACTTTTTCCGTCGCCGCCTGGCCAGTTTGCTTCTTCGTTCGCCCGACAGTTGTCTGACGCATCTGGCTAGGTCTGTTTAAAAGCAAGCATATTACGTCATCGCCTACAGCGAAAGTATATAGGCGTCTTTAAGTGTTCATGCACTCGATTTGTTCTTAGACTCAACACGATAGCAGTCCTTATGCCGGTCCTGGGGAAGCTTCTGCTACTGACGGCAATGTTGTCAGAACCTATAGCGACGGCAACAGAACTCATTCTAGCGTAGACAGAAATAGTGGCCTAGCTGTGAGTGACTAAGGCGCATGTTGTTGACGTCGATCCCTTCGGATTTGTTGAGTTGATACAGATGGGTTGAGGACAGTTAGCGTCTATGACACGTGAGACAAGTGCAGCCGTCATTTCCTGTACACATATTCTGTCTATTTTTCGATCGAAGATGCCCCGCACATGCTGTTTGAAATATATTGTCCGTTTGAAATCATAAATTAGAACGCTTTTTCATGTTCTCGAATAACATACGCCAGGGAAGGAGTCAAGGAAGAAAGTGTCGCAGAAAAGTGAGCACGTGTTCCGCAGACCAAAGACGATCAGCTGGTTGAGTTTCATTACTCTGTTGCTGAGTTCCTGTACTGTGGCCCATATCGTGACATGCTTGCAAAGAAGCTACGGCTTACACGTGAGAGAGTTCGGCTTTTTTTCCTATCAAACACCTAATACTGGTATGGGGATGCGAGGAGAAACGAAATTATTTATGTGGATAGCCTTCGCATCAAGTACGGAGTCTTGAAACGAGCAAAAAAGTTGAAAGCTATATTTTGAAGGTATACTCTTCATGAAGAAAAATCTCTGTGGTAGTAAGTCTGAAAGCGTAGCAAATAGTGACTACTTCTCCACCCCCGGAGAATTACTCGATTGTTTGAAGACAAAAACAGCGTACGATGCATATCACTAAAATTGACATTTGTTTCGTTATACTGCTATATTTTGCTCGTAATTAGCGTCTCTTAGCAATCCTAGTATGTTTATACTAAGGGTAAGTGTGCAGCGAAGTGTTCTAGGATGTTTACTTCGACTTAAATCAGTCACCCAAAATTCTTAGAGTCTTCCGAGACATATATTTGGTAGGTGTGTTTTTTGACATCAGACTTTTCGCACGAATGTCAAAGATATACACTTGCGTATACACAACAGCTGTCGCTGGCTCAATCGTAGCTGCTTGCAATTCAGATTCAGATATTACGTTTTTTCGGGGTATAGCACTGATGTTAACGGAAAGTACTGTTACATTCTCTCGGTAAGATAGATATGATTTTACTTCTTCTAATTAATAATTATTATAATTACTTACTTACGAAAACTGTAGCATATGTTGATAATCACGTATGAGTCTTTTAAGTGAAGTGGAAAACATTCAACTTGACCGATGTAGCAACATATATACTGATAAATTCGAAGAGCTCCGGTTTTTGGCCAGCATTACAGTTTACTGCGTAATACTTATTTGTTATATTTCCTATTTCGATTTAATACTTCCCTTTTTTTTTTTTTCCATATGCTTGATTGCGTAATATTCTTTTCACTTTCGTTGAAACTGATTATTCTAGCAGTAACTCACTTAAAACAAAACTTTAGTGGCGTTTACAGAATCATAACACAAAATAATAATTATACTTAGTAATAATATTCATTTAATTATCTCGATATTAGTATCACTGTTGTTCTAATCCACTGAATTTATTTTAAAATGAATTGCCACAAAACGTAATGATGTAGCTTTGGTGCTGTACTTTCGCCGGCGCCATCTAAGTTCTCATGTGAACAAATTATTATTTTCAGCCTATCTAAAAAAAAAAATCAAGAAAAAAACACGTTACGATTTTGGCGTTGATTAAAAAGTTGCATAAGGCCGGAATAACTATATCCAGAAGCATTAATAATGTCGGCCACAGAATTCAATGAACTTAACTAAAAAGCACTATTAATTATGCACACTTATTAGAATAGTCCATGAATATTTCAAATGTTACCGATGAGCCTCCGCTAATTAGACAACTGTTTCTGTCAATATTCATTATCTACTCTAGTAACGGTCGTCAATGACAAAAATCTGACCTCGAATCATAGAGATAACTAGCTCTAGGCTATTTAAGTCACAGATAATCGAACTAATTAAATACTGCTCCAAGTGCAGAAGCCAAGGGTTCCAGTTGTATAACAGAAGTAAAAAATGTATTTTAAGATGAGGAACCAGGATGATATGGCAAGGTTTCTTTGAGCAGTCTACCAGATATAAACTATCCGCAGTATTCAGATTACAGAGATGAAGTTGAGGAACTAGCATACGACTGACAATCTAACTCATTTGCTTTTAGGTAAGTTCAGGAACTTATCTAGCTAGAAACGATATTCCACTTGTTTTTTATAATTTTCACTGGATCACGCTTACGATGAAGGCTTCAATGACACCAACTAGCCGGGCCTTAATTTGTCTTTACTTTAACTTTGCATAGGTATCCTTTGTTGGCAAAGAGTTGAAAAGAGGTTGCAGCAGAATAGTAAATGGAGATCTAGTTAATTATTTTCTAGGCAGCGTACGATCTGAAGTTTACGTAAGCAAACTGTAATTTGAAGTTGTTTCCCCGGCATGCATATTTGGCAAAAGATCGTTAGGAACTTCTGGTTGCAATGAAATAGTACTGTAGATACATTTAAACAAACTGCCAGAAATCTACCTTGGGACAATCAAGTACACAATAGGAAGATTTCTGCAGTTGCATCCGTGGTATTATTCCAACGTCATATCAGTCTGCTTTTAGATCTGTTTAAATTACAGAGTCATTGTGTTTTAGGTCGCGTGGTTATAACTCAATAACTTGTTGCCAGTATTAACCTTCCATCGGTCGAGGTACCTGTGAAACTTTTTCCTCATGTAAACACTGTTGATGACTGGTGCAGTGGCCGAGCTCACTGAGCTTATGTATATATCATTGGTCTTATATAGTGGTTGCGCTAAAAATGTTTGATACAATAAGCTGCTTTGTACAGGGGGTCTTTATATTTGCTTATCATTGTAAGACTTGGTCGGACTCGAGAACTGGGTATATACTTAATCTAGCCTTGCCCACTGTTCACAAATTCAGTAAAAAGAAGTAATTTTCGAATTAAAAATAACTAAATAACTTCCTAACAGTTCCTAACTAAGAGGAAATGCATGTTAAGGCTAGTGCTTGTTCTCCAATTAATGGAAAAAAATGCATAATTTTTTCACTGGCTGAGACCTGCTACACACAACACAGAAAACGATGATAAACTGCCTAAAACTGTATCAGACCACTTTGAAAAATTGATCCTAATAGGTCTAGTGCTGCTGAATGTAAAGTTCAATCTCTAGATAGATCTAGGTAGATCTAACACTAAATGTAAACAATATTTTTACGAATTGTGATTTTTAAGCCCGTGGTGACTGTTGATGTGCACCTTTCTACGTTCTCCAAGATACCAACAAGTAAACCCTGTGCAGCAGACGAAAGTTGTCAAACGAACATTTGCTCTCTATTTCTTGAAGCTACCCTAAGACTGCACTCCGTTCAGAGTAAATCGTTTTTACCCAGTCATTGTTGCCCGATAATTTTCTATTCCCCAAATTATTGGTAACGCATAGAAATTACACGTGTGTTTTCCAAGGAGGAGGTAGCTAGATCACTTTCTGTTAATGAAAAAAAAAAAGGCTTAACATAATTAAAACCAGGAGATGTCATCTATTTTCTATCTGATTCCTAAATGCAATGAAGATTATCCTCCGCAATAAAGTAATAAATAAGTTACAATAAAATGCCACCGTAATACTATTGCAGGGTCTCAATGGTATGGTTGGCCAGAGACGCTGTTGAATACTTACTCCCTTGCAGTAACGTTTTAACACAGACAATCATAATAGGAAAAAACCATATATTTCTAATAAAGCTCAACTCAAGCAAAGTTTCTTAATGTTTTCCATGCAATGTTAGCGGTTCCTCATGGAGCCGACAGTCGCAATGACCATTTATAAAGTATAGGGATAAACGATGCGTTTCAGTAGCCTATACAATATATACAAATCAACATATTTAGGAAATTAATAAAAACAGACATCAGATCATCACGTTTTCCGCATGACGTTGATTTTCACACAAATACAGGCTTATTAGTATTTGGGTAGTAATTGGATAAATGCAATTGTTCCCGAGTACCTTTCGATAATATTTTTTCGGATTATGCAAATTCAGTTATTTCAAAATATGATTCTTATTTCGTACGAAATATACCACAGATTTTCCACAATACGATAATAGTGCAATTGAATTGGATTGTTACTATACGGTAAAAAATGTAAAGACAAGGTTTCAGGTGAAACACTTATCTGTCGTAACGATATTTCGACTTGCATATGAGCAAAACTTATAAGTTCTCGGCATAAATGCTAGCCAGTGAAACTACTGAAGGAACTTTAGCTAAATTTCTTGTCTTACATATACCCGACCCCCTAACACGAAGTAAGGCATAGAACATATTCAACCTATGTTAAACTCAACGTGTTCAGTAACAGTTGAAAGCAGTACTAGCCGCAAAACCTGAAACCTTACCAGTACATGGGGTTCACGAAATGTGTCCTTCTATTTGTATATTGCTATCACAACATTTGTTTAGGTGTTCTTGGTTTGAATTTATTTAATTTAGACCATTGGAATTTGCTAACTTCAAGTAATTTACATACAATACTTGGCTACAAGCTATCTACTTGCAACCAATAAAAAGTGCGAACTTACTTCGACGATCAGAATTCACAATAAAAACGTTTTCTTCACGACTGAGTTAACGTTTCATATTTCTTATACTGCAAGGATTTCACCTAGATTGATCGTATGTTTGCCTACTTTGCTCACTGGCGAACTTTACCATTGAAAATAGATTACATGTATGCTTCTGTCAGCGCAATAAAAATTATTAGCAAATTATTCGAAATGATACTTTTCACGTACGATTTTTACGGTCCACACAGGATTTTTTTTTGTAATTAAACAGAGTAGCACTATAAACCATTTGTGGTCGGCTCGGTCGTTAAAGGCTAGAGCAGTAATTATAGGCCTCGTAATCACCATAGCAGTGACAGAAACAAGCACATTAACAATCGTATCTCGATACCCGAATCTGAAAATGATATTACGGTACAAGCGTTTTTGAAGCTTGAATGACCAAAAAAAAATTCAACGATTGCCAATTTCAGTACGCGTCGTATATAAAAGAAAAGCGTATATACTAATAGACCATATATATCTCAACGATTACTATTACTAGTAGTGACCGTTATTACAAATAATGAGTTGATTAAAACAACTTATTAAGACACAGAGCGTTAGGCACTTATATAAACAAGAGATGTTATTGATTACAAAATACACGGTATGTGTGCGTATGTAAATGCATAATCTCTAATCCAGAAACATCTACTGGATCAAACCACTGAAGCTGAAACCAGGAGGCCAGAAACTGAATTGAGCAAATAGACTTTCTTTTAATAAACAAGCTGAACAGATCTTCATTCGCCTAATTTGTTAATGTCTGTTGTCTACTTGCTAAATTACCTGTGTTTTCTTTGTATACATACTCTGTATTTAGAACCCTAATTAGCACTCGAATAGTACACTGGTCATGCAACTAAATGTAATAAACTTTTGATATATTTTTTTTAATATAAGAGCTACTGTTTATCTGTGGCGGTACTTATTAGCAATAGGACTCGTGCTATTACCTTTTTTGAAAGTTCAAATCTCTAACTTAGCTGCTTGATTTATCAACTCCTAGGTGTAAGTAGTTCGCACGTAGGAAACTGTGGTACAGTACATATTGATAAGGTTCGTATAAAACTACTATCGTTTATTTTCATTAATTTTCCAAATCTAATTCCATTTAATGCTCTATACTAAAACATTATATTATATCAAAGCGTTGTTTACTGCCTCCGTCATCCCAGATTCAGCTTTTGCCAAGCAGAGTACTGTCAGAATACCGATCGGTGAAGGGCCTTACTCGATTCTGTATCGTTACTGCCACACGGATAGTATCAATGAGTTTAGGATTTCAGTATGATTGAAAACATTTTATGATACTTAGCTTTTCGTGTGTTCTTGTCTCTTATTACCTATAGCTTCTACCGATAATAAAGGTTCGATCATATCTATCTTTTCTAATTTTACTAACGAATACTAATAAGCTGAATAATGTATTACCTTACTTTCAACTGCATGAAATATGAAGCAGACTATAAAATGACATTGGTAGTGCTACTTCATCAATTTATCTCTGTCATAATAGAAGTTTAATTTCTTGTTAACTGGATTTTTCTTTTGTTTTTTTTTGGCTATACATAATTTAGAATGAAAGTTATATACTATTGTTCAAGAGCTTAAGCAACCTTATTAACCAACATTTAAGGCTGCAAAAAGTGCATATAGTGCAATTTGATTTAATTTTTTGCTCTCTAAATACAGACCAAGATGGCAACTTTCTTGTCAAGACGGGGAACAAGGAGAGATATTTTTGCAAGCAGCAAACTTCTCTTGTTTTCGTCTCCATCGGAGCGTGCAAGCCCCTGAGCGTCCTGTCACGTGCACCTTGTACTCAGCTTACGTCTCCTAACAACAATACGAGATCGATTTCCTTTGGCATCATACTTTTAGTGTGGTCAAGCGTACGGACCGTTTCAAAATGTATCTGCATGTAGCTTCAGGGCCTTTGCTAGCCATTGTAGACTAACACACTAACCATTCGACCGTTATACTGCGCCACGTTATTAGCATCGTGCTCAAAAGAAATTTTGAACTCTTTCTGAAAAGCGTTACCATCTTGCATTTTTCAATACAAGATACTTTTTGGCAATGAGCATAAATATCGAAGGCATAACGACTTTCACGAATCAACCAGTTTCACACGTTACGAAGCATACAAATGGTACGCAAAACATGAGGCGAAGGTAATTAGGAATGATCCGAATGGTTTAAAACGACTGACATCTCGCTGCGTTGTGTAAAGCTAACAGGTAGTCTGCTTTTTAGAATACGTAGTAAACGAAAACGTGATAAAAATATAGACATGCCGACATAGGTCAAACGAAGTTTTACTGTTCGAAAGATTAAATCTTACATTTTTTGTTAAATCAACGTACGCTAAGAGTATGTCTGTTTCAGTTATTGGAATCAGCTCTGACAACAGAACTTAATACTGGCAATATCATCCAAAACAGAATCATTTGCAGGTTTTGCTTCAATTTACTGATGATTATTTAGGGACATTGGAATGAAAAGAAGTGTGGAATATATAATTTTTATGTCGGCATCATAGAAGGACAATGAGTTTTCGTAATATGTATCTGCTAGGTACGCATTACAATAATATACGATAAAATAAAATTAATTATTTAAAACAGTATGTGCAGAAAACTGCAGGTCGTTTTAAAAAAATAAAGGCTTGAATATCTTTACGTGAATGAAATAACGACTTCTCTCGGAAGCTTTCGACAGAACGATCCGTAATTGTATTGTACAGCAGTATAGAATAATGAGCACTGTTCTTACTTGCAAAATTCTCTAATAAGGTGAGTCGTTCCTAAAAATAGGTTTGATTTTCAAGTATCCCGATCATGTATTGAAACATCAGCCTCGAACCATAGTATACTTGACATGAAAACAGTTATATATAAATAGGTCCGTGGTTAGTTACCCTCACATGAGTATTATTCTATCATTTAGCCAGGGAATAGACTTTCCGCCAAAAAAACGTCTACGCGCCCTACAGACTAATCGTGTTGTCAGCAGTATGCGGTGTGACCATCACAGGAGGGCTGCAGGGCCGATTGGAAGCACCACACTAATAAACTACATTTTAGCCTAAACACCGTTAAAAAAATGGTATGCTTCGATAAATTTCGTAACGAGTAAGTAATTCTGCTCCCCTAATCAAATACACCTGAATAAATCATTCAAGCCTGTAGCTTAAAAATTTTTGTACTTTATTAGCATAACTAACAAGACCATTTAGCTTATCAGCCAATCGCTGCCTAAAAGTACGTGTGCGAACAGATTTTTTCGCAGTTACTCCAAGTAAAAAGTGTGTCGAAAATTAATAGGTCTATAGCTTAAGCAACTGAATTAACTGATATTGTAGATGCCAAGTCGAACCGTAATGGAGCACAGTCAAGGCGAGAATAATTAGCTTATACATAGAGCAACAATAGTTAGGATAGTTATGAGTAAACTACTATTGGGCCGCGGCTATACGTAACGTCAATAGAAAAGAAAAGCATGGCACACTCGTTAGTCTCGAAGCTGTACAGCGAAATATACGGATTTTCAACTCACGTAGCACCTTGACGCAACGCATTGTCCCTTATCGCCCTTTTTTCACACGCGTTACCTGATCGATAAAAAAGACTGTCAGCTGTTTGAACAAAAACACTTTTGAAGCAAGTAATGCACACCGGACGATTGCGTTACGGGCGCATAAAATTAGAGTTAGATGAAGAGTAAATATTACGAGTAGCCAATAGATTAAGCATACGCCATTGTAGAGGAGGGAAACCACGCGTACTGAAGTGCATGAGAGAAAATTTTCGAGAGGCTACAACAGACAGTTGTATTTGGAAAACGGTTCGCTATATTTCAAATGTCACGCTAGTTATCTTTCAACATGGCAATACAGTATGCATGAATCTCGCAATAAAATTGATAAATTGAACAAAACGCTTGCATGTATTCACTACATACATTTTGCATAAATCAGGCAGCTGATGAATATGTATGAGTTGATACAGGAGATATAGGCTTATTCTGAAGTGCTCTATAAATTTTTTGAAAAACGGTCAAATCTTAGATGCTGCTGCAACTGATGACAAAACTCAAAAACCCGTTAACGATATTCAAAAGTACTCCAGCACGAAAGTCAGTCACATATTAGAAATCAACGTTAGTTTTATATTATTCCGATATACCAAAAGTGTAATGAAAACTAAAGTCTAAAATGAAGTGTTATGCATCTAAATGACAAAAGCATTATGTTGTTGATCAGACTATGTTGATCAGATGAGGGCAAATAACAAATGAACTTACTGAATCGTCAATAAGTTATTCTGTTCTTCTACGTTGTCAATAATGTTTATCGTAGTTAGTAGAAAACTCATAATTGGATTCGTATAATTAGTTGCTCTTCTTAATTCACCCTAAAGCGAATGAACAGTTGTTTAAATGGTGCAGATGTTAGCAAAGGCAGTCTTATTTCTTTTGGTTCGTTGATAACGGCTGAAGTTTCTTCTCAAAAGTTAAGCCATTTATATTGCACAACTTCGCTCAGTCTCACACAGCGACAACTACGGTGTCATAATGCAAGGGTTGGAGATTTTCTGTCAGGAATCACGCTAGCCAGACATTGTTCCCACAGATTATTTTTTCAAAATATCGACAACAACTTAATCGGTTGTATCAGTAAAATGTTCAAATTACATTATTACGTTATTATTATTACGAAATTCTCGTCTCGTTGCGTGAACTTCTACAGTAATGTAACTAAACGACTTAACTAAATGACGAAAAAAAACAGCAGGTCATAGATAGTGACGGTGCATTCTCTGCTTGAATACAACGTAACTATGCCGATAAAAAAAGATATGAAAAGTGACAATTTACTATTACATATTTGAGCGACCCAATATATTTGCATCTGTACCGCTAGTAGTGCGTCGGCAACCCAAAGAACTGGTTAAATGAAAAATGCACTAAACTGTAAGGCGGTTTGGTCTCTGCTGGAGCGTTTGTCAATTAGTCTCGAAGCTGCATGTCTCGGCTACGTGCGACGCGAGTAATTGGATCAGGTCTCAGAAACAGCAGCAGGTATTTATGGCCGGTTGCGTAAGTGCCTGTTGCTCGTGGACTTTTGTTGAGTTCTGCACAATAATGGCTGAAAACTGCTGTGGGCAACGAGGTGATGTGGTATAAATTCAGGACTTGGAAACGGGTTCTTGTAACGAGTCGAGAAAAAACGCAACGCTGTTAAGAACCTCGCAATTCCAGGCCAAAGTCGTGCCCATACTTGTCACTCTCTCCGGATACGCAGAACGGATTCAAAGAATCATAACAGACACTCAAGTGCTGCTCGGTGTGAAAGTTGCTGAAATCTAATTAGGGTGTCGAAAATGTGTACTTCTTGCAACTATAATGTGCCGGATATGTGGGGGTGTCTTCTCCGATGCTCGTGTGTACTATGTTTTCTGTGAACCTTTAAGATCAAGATCCAGTCTGACTGCAAAAGTGCGTGGTGAAAAAAGTTCTACTTAAGACAAACCTGCCAGTTTTCAACAACTTCTTCCAGCTAGAACTCGTGAAATAACTACACTACGATGTTGCTGTCTGGCAAAGACTAGATTCGAATAAATTAAGCGCATCATCATTATTTGCCTGCTTACCACTCTGATAGTTCATTTGAGGTAAAATAATATCAATTGCGATCAGGATACCAATAATTCTAATTATAGACACACACATTTTCATGAAGCTATGTCAACTCCGTCAGCAAACGAAAAGAGAGAGAGCGAGACAAAGAGAGAGAAAGATTACGTGGTATGCTATGGCTAGGGATCCTTGGTTTCTTCGTCGCAGAACACAGAATTGCTGCTTCTCGCCGAAAGTCGGCGTAGAAGTTAAGCCGGATGGATTTACTTAAGATTAGTCACCACAGATAGCCTCCGTCAGTGCACAACACAAAACGACGGGCAACATAAAAAGATAAATAGATATGTAACTAAATAAATTGCCCGGGTATAGTAACAACGACGACAACTCGTATTTGTTGTTGATGCTGTCGTTGTTGTCGCTGCTCCTGTCGAATGCTTATGTCTAGATGCGTTCCACGGATGTATACGTAAAAGTCTACGTTGTCGATAGACGACCCAAGGAAAACTATCGCGACGGTCGGTGAGCGTTTGTATTTTTAGCCAGGTGTTAGACAAGGGAGCGGCAGTACCCTAGTCAACGAGTCGAATCATTCGTTAACCTCAAGTAGAAACGATTTTTACGTACGGGCGTATGTCCGGTGGAATGTTAGGGTGTGTGAGGAGTTTGTATGAAGGTTCGTGAGCGTATGAGCTTGCGCTTCAGGCCTTTCAGCAAATGCCGCAAATTAATCGCGGGAGTTTTGTTAGTGAGCAGTCATTTTTAGTGTTTGGATGGGTGTTTCAGCTCGAGTAGTAGCTGTGCCATTTTGGGGTTCTATGACTGCGCTGGTGTTCTTTCCATGGCCCAGTCCGGTTCGCTGTCTTAGTATTGTTTCTTTTTATTCTATAAATTAGAAGAAAGCTGCACGCAGTGTGGCAGACGCAATTAGTTTGCAGATTTATCTGCTGCAGCAGAAAAATACCTGGCAGGTGGCTCACTTTTAAGTAAGTGTCAGGTTCAATTACTGTTAGAACTTCACTAATCGTATCTTGCAATAATGTAATCATTATGTCAGGGGTGGAAAAATCAGCCGGCTTGGAAGCACGAGAAAATAAATTCGGAGAGTGATAACCAGATGGTTGCCCGACTCGCCGTGAATACGATGTCATCATACTGTAGTAAAATTTTTAACGCGGCAATAATTTTGCTGCAATAACGCGACTCATTGAAGGATGTATCATCTATACCTAATGGATTACAAGTTGTGACCGTACTTTTTTGCGTACGAAGTCTATTCTGCTGCTGTCAAAGCAATGGAATTAAACTGGACCTTTACCTTTTCCATAATTGCAGTCTTGATTGTTGTTATTGGCATCAACAGCGGTAATAGCAAGTGAAACGACACGTGAAGACAGCCAAAGAATCGAATCTCAGCCAAGTAGTTCCTGTGTACTATCGATTTAATGTCATATGCCTCCAGAATACATGTCGATTTAATTTCTAAGCGCTCGATATGTATGGCTCGAACTATATAGCTGATCGAATGGGAACAGAAGCCAAGGGTCGCTGTTTCAAGTTCCCTGACAAAGAGATGCGCACACATGCACGAAAATGGCGTCACACGAAGAACGAAGTAAATATCCCAGTACAAGTCAACACCTTCCGAAGAGTAATCCGAAATTCAACGGCGTCGATAGGATTTCTTGTGCGCGAACTGTACTCTGCCGTCACCTCACCCAATGACCTGGTGGTCACCGATTTCTTCACAGGGAGATACTAACTTTACCAAACAGCAGGGCTTTCGGAAACCAGTAAGAATTTTAGAATGTAGAGATAAACCGTCCACTTGATCAAAGTAGTCTTAAGGCCTCTTCCGTACCTCGTATTATTAGCCTAGCTCAAAACTACAAATCGGCCCTCCGTGAGAATAATCCACTAGTGAACAACTCAGATCATTCACGCACAGATTGTTCTCCAGCTGGCTGTTATAAACGTGAAACGCTAAAATGGTTGGTAGTGTTAACAGCGATATGGTTTCTTTCGATTTTGGACAGTCCAATACTGCGTCCTAGCGCTAATATCAAGTCCGCCATCATCGCCTATCATGCGTCCTTCTCCTAGTACTGCTAGAAGAACACAAAGGCAAATTGCGAATCCGCCGTAATTTGCTTTATGACTCGAAAGTACGTTAACGTCCAATACGATCAAATTATTTATTGAATTGAACGCCAGAATAATATGCCGTTCGTCCTTGAGCCGCGTCGATGACTGCTACAACCGCGTACCGTGTGGGTAAGTAAAGCGGCGTAAAGTTTAACACCAAATATTTATTTTGCCCGTGGACGTTTGACAGACGCAAGCGACACTGACGCGCATGCTACGTTATCGCAGCAGGTGTGTTATTTCTCTGCGCGATGTCACTCTAATAGGCCCGTACCACGATCGTACTAAAAAACACACATATTTAACCGAATCAAGATGACCAATCAGATTCATCGTTATTTCCTTTACCTGATGAGAAGGCCAAGCGGGCGGCTGCTGCAACGGAAGTTCATTATGTGAGTAAGGAACTCTATTTACTTCTTTTATTTTATCCATTTGAAGGACAGATTGAATGAACACGCGTATTTGCTTAGAACGCGTGCCGCCGTCACTAGGTTACGTTTCTAAATAATACCGCCTGAGTCTGTTATGGAAGAGAAATGGTACTGCAGTGTATATATTAGTGTAAGAAAATACATATTTCTTTTACACTTTATATCTTTTTTACTATATATATATATATATATATATACGCCTCTGACCCCTCCGCCGACGCAAGGAAAGCAACATGTTGTGACTATAGCGCAACATTATTTATTGCTTATGCAGTAAAACATGGAAGTACTCATTTATCTTTCTAAAAAAATATTTCTATCAGAACAGAAAAAGAAACGTTAGCTGGTAGTTATCACCAATTCCCTTGGTCAATTATAATAGAATGGATACGTATATTTTTTAGTGGTGAAGTTAATTGTGAAACACATTTGCCGTAAAGGTCACACCTTATAATGTTTTTACGACGGCTATAATTCTACGTTTTAACATCAAAACATTAGTATCAAAATGCCTTGTAGTGCAGTAACACTATGATGCCTCTATTACAAACGTTTTACAGCAGTGAAATTTTTATTCCCCAGCGATAATTTACATATGTTCTGTTACTTCGGAGATGTCTAGTCTCTATACTTCTGAAGCTGGAATTACATGCTGTTACTGCGCATAACTGTTATCTTCTACCTACCTGAATAAAGCTACGTTTGTTACCGATTTTTGCTCCCCCTTTTCTTCTATCGACGGTGAAAATTCTGCTGTTCCTGCATACGTTATCGACACAAGTACGACAGTTTACTATACCGTAGGTATTTTATTCGTCATTTCGTATAATTTCAACTTTCTCTTGCGTAAAAATCTCCATTGTGTCACACACAAGATGGACTTAAGCCCTAGATAACGTTCGTAATGTCAATTTATCAGTTTCAATAATTAGTAGGGTTGCTTATAAAGTGGAACTGAATAGGAAGCCTACTATGAGCAGTTGATATCAACATAAGTCACGTCTTTGATATGCTTTGCAAGCGCTTGATCACGTATTATTTTCGAAAGATTGTATCTCTTTATATCTCTTCTTTAAATCCAACGTATCGTTCGAACAGGCTGTAATATCATTGAGATGTGCTGGGCCATGCAATATTTATCTTTTCTTCATCCTGTTTTTCTTAAATCTATATAGCGATAGTTTTTTTTTTATCAATTCACCGATTCGACGGGACATACTAAAGACACTCCATCAAACCGATCAGTCGAATCTTGCTATGTAAAAGCTGTAAATCACTCGAAATAGTCCGTTCATTTTAAACAGGGATGTTCGTTTTTTAAGGAGTCCAATGCATCCTAGCTAGCTAACTGCCTTACTACACGCAATTGTCAAGCCAAAACATTGAAATGTTTTAGTTAGAGTACCCTTACATCTGGAGACGCAGTGGTTTCCAAAAATATTCGAGCGCCCTGTTGTTTCGGATAAGTTTGTCTGAAAAATAAAGCGGAAAGCAAGTTATACTTCTAAAAAAATCAACCATTACTTAGTACAATTCTGTAAACATGAATTGGGTCGACATAAACAGATATTTACTTCAAAGTAACGATGAAATTAGCAAAAAAAAAAACACCTTCAAGGAGCGTTAAAAGAATTCATTATAGACCAGGCGCCCGAGTTTAACATTTCTTTAGCGTTATATATGCCGCATAAACATATCGACCAGCTGCTCATCGCAGTCTGATTTTTTGTTTGGTCCTGTAAACGGCTGTATTACAAGGGAAAAGGCAAGGAGAGGAGTGAGAGCTCTGGGAAGTCAATATTGCAAATGTGCCATGAAAATATAATTACTGTTTACGCAGAAAGAGCGTTTCCGGTAGTGAATCCAGTCATTTAGCAATATAAAGCCACGAAAACTGTGAGAATCCAGCGAACAAGTGAGCGTTGAGATTTTGCAACGTAAAGTAGAACGCATGCGGTTGAAAATCTTATTAGAGGTCGACAAATAGGTGATTTTAACAACGGCAAAACCCTCAACAATAAAACGACGTAAGTATCTCATGAATGGATTGTCTCGGTCGGCTGCAGCGATAGGGATTTGCTTGCATTTTTTTAGTCAATGGCCCAAATCAGAACCCAAAATTGGAGTTTACAATTGGCACAAAAACGAGTCCCAGAACTCCTGGAAGAGGGTCATTTGATTCTAAGGAAAAGAATCGGCGTGTTGTGTTTATGTAGAATTACAAATTCTGGGGATGCGTTTCAGCTACCCACACTGACATTCGTTTTAATAACGTCGTTATTTTTTTAACAATTCAACAACTTTTAGGGCACTTTTCTACTTCTAATAATTTCCATAACTTCAAACCCTTCGCCCGGTTCTATCGAAACTTGAAATAGACTTATGTTTTCAAGTTCGGCAAAACTGTCTCTAATAGGAAGGTCTTGCCTTGCACTTTGTAGAGTAATCAACTTTAGTCACACAGCCGCAGTGTAGATCGCACAAAACTTTCGACAGTTTCTTTTTTGTTTTCCCAGTTGAAATTTAGGCTGTGCACTACGTAAAAAATAACGTGCAAATCTGAGACAAAACAAAGTTGGCCTATACGACACAATAAGTTGAGTTAATATACATACAATAATAAAATGTTAGAAATAAGATCTTTTTCTTATGTAGATTTATATAGTTGTCAATTGAATTGTTTTAATTGTAACGTGTTTAGTAATATGCATATAAGCTTTTTCCATTTAATCTCCTGGCTTATTGCTAAAGCAAAAGTGTGTAAAATAATGGCGAGATTGAGTGCATTAAGATCTTATGTATATTGAAAGAAATCTATGTACTGGCCAATACTTAGATAAAAGGGACACGATGTTTATGGCTAGTCTAATGATAGCAATGGCGTAAGTTTAGCAATCTGCTAAACATTAGTCCCTACGCGCTGACGTAGAAGTGCCGTTTCAAACATTGTTTTTCGTTTAATATTTGTGTTCTAAGGCATAACCTTTGTAACGATGGTGGTTCACACTTCAATCTAAATTATTACTATTTGTTTTTTTTTCTATAATGGCTTTGTTCACCAAGCTAACTGGTGGGAGCTACTTACTGATGCATTTTTGTTTGCCTAAGCATCGATAGCAAGATGAACTCATCGTCACAAGCTGAGTGTCAAAAGATAGCTTGTCAGTTATTTAGAGGCTTTTAGCTCTTGAAACGTTTTCGTCCCTTATTTTGCTTATCGCCTACGAAGGTGCTGGCCAAACCACATGCCAGCTTGTCAGTGTTGGTGACGGGGTTTGCTCCGCGGGCAACGCGCTAGCCCCATTCCTCATTAGTTCTGGGTGCTTCTGTTGGTTCAGTTAATCAATTTAACGTATGCCTTTTGTGACAGCGCCCATCTCATACCCTAGAGTTTCAAGATGCTAGCGAAAACGTTGGCGGTCGAATGCCCTTTTCAGTCTTCACATGACAGTCAGTAGACCGACCTATAATAGTTTACAAGTTGCACATGTATATAATAGTACGATGCAAGGCATTGCGTCTGAGTCAAAGCGTACGCCAAATGTGATAGCAGGGGCTGAGTGCAAAAAACTCATGAATATAATGGCTGGATGTCTATAGAAAGATAAATTTGACTAAACAAACAACGGGTCACATAAACTGTGACCCGTTGCTTATTTGAACAGCTCTAGCTGTCGTTTAGATAAGGCGCAATGTGAGCGCTTCGTATGAAGATCGCGCATGCGTATGGCTGTTACCAAGGGATGAGTTCGGTAGACGGGACACATCATGGCCAAACTTCAGTCGTTTGTTCACTTATGCCTCGCTAATTGCATACAGGTTCAACGAGAACTCTAGTTCCGTAAGGCAATGTATAAAGTGGATATGCTACTCTGAAGCATAAGAAATGTAAGGTGACTAATGAAAAGTCATTATCATAGAAAACCTGTTAGGCATACTCCTGTTCATATAATCAGTGCTGCAAAGGAACGATGTAGCCCTTGGAAACTCTAGAAATTCGTCATCGGGACATTTTCTTTTATCCTTAATTACATCAATTAATCATAGGTTATGCCATTCATCTAAATAGCACAGCCTAGGCCTTTCGAAGCGATTGTGATCCACAATTTAAATAACATTCGAATTTAATTGCTCCGAGATGAGCAACTAAAGTGATCGACTTTGTTGGCAAGCAATGTTTAGTGGCCCTACGTTGTTACAAACATCGTTAACAAATCTGTGAGCTGCTTTGTTTGGCTTGAGGATGTTCACAGGGGAAGGCTGAGGTTTCTCTGTTATAGATGCTGCCGTGTGGTAAATTGCTAGAAAGCTTTTATACTGGCTATTAGTCCAAGATATCCACCGATCTTAATAATCGTCTTTTCGTACGCTACGCTCAGGAGTGGGACAAGCTATAATTTTCAGTTTGTATTTAAAAGGCACCATTTTTGAATTCGGAAGCTCAACTATGGAAGCTAAGTAGCCCACCACAGTTAACTTGCGGCCATTTCGTTTTTATGTTCATTCTATGTTTCGATGCCCATTTCGCTCGTTTTTTTAACGTCTGTGTGTTTATATACTCTCATGGATAAATGAACACAATTCATGCTCTTGAGATTGAGCCCTACACAGAATTTGAGCAAACGCTAATGTTCAGCACGAAAAAACACACCTCTATTTGTTTGAATATCATATACGTATATGGCTATAAAAGCCAGTTACAAGGTAAAGTCAGCACGATTAGGCGAAAGGCATCCGCCCAGTTTGTTAGCGTAGCTGGGCATCATCGAATATAGGTGTCACCTTGACAGTACGGTGCAGTCAAATACGAAGCTGGTTATTTTCGTCGCACAGGAACGCCGCCTCGTAGACTAGTTCTCTTCAATAAATGCGACAGTGATGGTTGTGGCGTTACTTTTATCCCGGCCTTGGTAGGACAATTATCATTTGTCACGTTGAACATTTGTAGCTGAAATCATTCAGGCAGCTCGCCGTAGGCCAAACGGTGCGCATTTAAAGGAAATGTGTAATTTTTGCTCGATGAACATTTGCTAAATAGAATGCTCAACGTGAGCCGCGGCGATATAACACTTTCGAAAGCTAGCTTCTATACCGCTACATCATAGAGCGCCCAAAATAAACGATTATCCAAAAGAAGGCTCAGTACAATGACTAACTGTGAAACACTAACAAGCTTTGCTGCCTTTAGAAACCTATTTTTAAAAGGTTGTAGGTTTTTATCTTGTTTAAACGCCTTTGAAGTTAGTAAAAAAAGATACAGATATCCTAAGTATTTCTCTTGTATCCGCTTCCCCGTTTCCACGCACAGACAATAAGCACATAAAAATAGAGTAGTATTTAAGAAAGTTGATCCGTCTGTGAATATGTCCATTGATAACAGTTTTCTATGTGGGATCGAGGACAACTTCATGACAAGCAGTGTTCCATACAATTGTCGACCGCGTCGTACTTAAACGTCCAACTACTATTACTTTATTGCTATTTATGATATTGGAAATTCTCGATTCGAGATCTCCGGGTGAAACGGGTAAACATGCCAATGAGGTCGCATAGCTCTGCTTCAGCTGAGTACATAATAACACACTTACACGAAAATGCATTCATTCTTGGATTCTACTATATTCTGTACACAAATCAATTATCTCCTTATTAAATATAGGATATTCTGATTTTTATAAAGCTTCGAGATTCGTTTAGCGTAAGGATTTAACATAAAAATTTGTAAACTCTCACCATTGGATTCAGAATAGCCCGAGTGTTTGTGACACGATACATTGCTACACTGGCAACAGGCTATACAAGCCTCTAGCTACTAATGCTAATCAGCAAAGTGGTAACCGTTATCCTGAGGAATGGCCAACAAAAGGACGAAAACTGCTTTCTTGACAACAACTTACGGTAATTTGTTGGTCACTAAAACCGTCATGTGATATTATCTTGGATAAGAAAATACACGGAATATAAACATCTGTCCTTGATTGATACGTACGCACACGCACAAAATCTATTAAATGGATCAAACTAAATATATTTTATGTGAAAACTAATGAATCTACCAGAGAAGTTGATACATACTTACATCAGTTCCTATGATTAGACCTTTCATTAGGTCGAAAATTCAATGTTGCTACGATCAAAGCACGTATCTGGGCATAAACATTGCGTGGCAATGCTGATTACTTTTCAAATGCGAGAAGTTCGCCGACTCTCCTGAAGGCCTACGTAAGATACGTCCTTGGAAATGCTTGATCGGTTCAGGTTCAGACGATTGGTATATATGAACATCGTAAATCCTTAATAACCATGTAAGTATCCCGTTACATCGGAAATCACTGAGATGATTGGTGCTCGGGGCAGATTGTGACGTTCGTTCATGTCCCTCATAAATGTGTTGAACTAAATGAGGTGATGGTTTGTCGCGCTTGGTTGCTACTCAGTGGCACCCTGTTACAAGGCGTTCTCTGCTTTGGCGGCGAGAACTTCTTCTCAAAGAGTTGCAAATTTAAACAAACTGGGATCGATGCAAACACGATTCCGAAGATATCTGTTAGCTACGGCAGATGTCTAAAGCGGTTTCAGTACAGACTTGTATACGTGTAGAGGTTCCTTCGCAGCTTCTATTTCTTTTCTTCTTCATTTAGTATCTTTCAAATTCAATGTATCATTTGTTGAGAATGTATCTTGCTGCTGCTGCTGCTGCTGTTACGTTAGAGACGAAGAATCATCCTTTATACAAATCACCGTTGGGACGAGGCCAAGGTAAAGTCCTTTTTGCACGAACCATCCATTTTCAAATTTCTCTGTTAACATTTATGTTGTTTTTATTTATTCTATTCACCTGATCTGGCAGTCTCTTATACAGTAGATATCTCAATTCTCTCACTTTTCGCAGTACGAGTTACACAAAGCCTCCAGGCCAAAACCATGAAGTGTTGATTTGGTTAGCCTGGAACAGTATGCTATGGCCTCTCACTATAAATGATACAGGCCTATAATAAGTTGTGTTACTTAAAGACAACTCGTTCCGCACGAACAGCAGCTATACCATTTGCTATGCTTCTAAATAGGCGCAGAAAGAACACAGTAGGAATTGGATCACGTTTAGCTAACCCAATAGTCCCTATTCAGTTTTTCTTGCATCCGCTTCGATCTGGTCAATTTTTGCTCGAGAGAAGCTGTAGGCAACGATGGGAAACACCGATGCACCAGACCAGGAGCGGCTTGATTCTCCGCAATTTTTCTTTTGCCTGACACCCTGGCACGTGGTCGTAACATCCCGCAATATGTATCTACAAGATGAGTGAATTTTTTTAGCTGATTACTGTGACTGATTGAACACTATTAGTTTAGCAGCTAATGTCCGCTGAATAGTGTTTAATTTACAAGGACACATAACGCTTGAAGGGGACAGTTCAGTAAAAATACGACCGTTCAGAAAAAACCTTATGCGGCCTATGGCCATTGGTTTATCTCACTAGAAATCAGAAAAACAAGTTGATAGCATATATAAGCACTCTGACACGTCAATATTGTATGTTCGAGCTACAAGGCTCCGCATATTTACAAATCATACTATTCGCCAGTAAAGACATTTTTTATTAGTTTCTCCCCCCTCAATTAGTTCGAAAAGCTACCAAAAAGCGTTAACTTTCATGTACATGTTGGCATCCGGAGAAGGCTTCCTATATTAGAGACATAGTCAATACACGTAAACTATATATAAAAATACATGATTTAGTTAGTGTACGCTTTATTTCATTTCGTATCCATAATAATTCAACAATGGGGGAAGCGCAATGCTATTTACAATGTCGACGAGAGTATCTTGCTGGTCAGATCGACGATCAGTTTGAAGGTTGCATTACTGCCTCCTCGATTCCTGCGGCTATCGCTGACGATTGCTTTGGCGTTGGCTTCAGGTTCCCAAGTAAGTCGAAATTTCAGCGATGATGTCATCATTGATTGCTGGTACATTATCACCTGCCAAGATTGTTCGCATGTTGACCTGTAGATACGTGGCTTGACACAGAGGCTTCAGTCAGATATCGGGTCGTATCAAAAGCATGGCTGTTACAACCTCCAAAACATGCGACCTTTGTTAGACTTCGGTGTCCAATGATCAGGTGGAGCGGGCTCCTCAACGCACCGGGACTTAGCGGCACCCCGTGGCGGGAGATGACCTACGCTACTGCTATTTTTGCTTTTATGCTGATCGGAGGCCGAGTGCCGCCAATCAGTTCATTTTCGCGGCGAAGGCATCAACAGCAGCGTCGTTAACAGGCCGACGACGACGATCAACGCGCGAATGCCTTAGACAAATAGCTGTGCTCGGGCCTCCTGATGTTCCTCATCAGTAAACGATGTTATTTTATGGATATATCGATCAGTAAATCCTATTGCATCAACATCAACAGCCGAAGCAAGAGTTGATTTTGTAGCTATTTGTAAACGAGCGTTACTATCGGCGGTGTCATATCGTTTTCCCTGTCTCTGTAAAGCCTGAGCGAAGCTTACGTGATTGTCTCTATTCATTATGTACATAATCTGTTCTTGTCCGCTTATGTGTCTTAACAAACAAAGTATTCATATCTATAAATTTCAAACGTCGGCGCGCTAAGGTATTTGCGAAACTACTCCTAGGACTAATAAAATCAAGCCTGCGCTGTGTTAGTAACGCATATACATATCCGTGATGGTGGGACTAAAATTGGGGTGATAGTGGGGCCAAAGGCAGAATCGATATCGCATTTGGGTACTTCTGTATTTTCATTTACCAAATTTCTAAAATGCAGTAGCCTACTATGAGGCTAGCAGTTGTGGTGTGCCCTTATACGTTCACAAATACTTGTAGGTGCAGTCAGTCTTCTGAAGACTGACTGATAGAGTGGTCAAATTGTGAGAAGTATAATTGGAGGAGTAATGATTATATTAAATAGCAATGAGCCGATTTCCCGGTAAAAAAAACTGGCCGGCAAAATACAGTCCTTTCCTGTTTTTATGGCTGTGCGTTTTCTGCTAACCACTTTTAAAACCAGTCAGATACATGATAGGGGAGTTCACAGTCTTCCCTTTAACTAGTTTATTAAATTTTGGACATTAGTTCGGCTATTTGTTGAATATTAGGCTGCCGCTAGTCCCTTTAAGCAGTCCGCTCTATAGATCTATTTGAAAACACTGCTGATTCAGCCCTACAATCGGAAAACTAATGAATTTATTTGGCATGTCTTCCGTATTGGATTACTGACGGCTGTTCCATTTAAGGTTTCCAATTTAAACTTCTGCGTGTATCTAATCATCTCTTAGCATATATATATATAGATATATGTTTTTTCCAACTTTTTTCTCCGGGCTTCTGTTTTTCTGGCATCGTTTAAGATTTTCAATATTATATTAAAATATATCGAAAGGTAAGAGTAGTGGTAACAGTTCAACAAATTCTCAGACAATAGCTATAAATCAATCCTCTCTGAAATTTGTTGAGAAGCATTTTCTGAATTCATAATATGGGTCACTTCGGTCTCAGTCACACACGCTGGTTTTCTGCAATCTCTAAAATTATGTAAACTATTCGTATAATGCGAAGTCGATCTCGTTATAGCCCAAAATGGTCTGCAAAAGACAGCCGGCAATATCTTCTACGTTATAGGTATATATATATATATATATAGGATTATGACTTCTCTGATACCGTTTATAATTAGCTCAATATCCATTCAAGTAATCTTTAATTGGGTGCATTGATAATGTGGTCTCGAGTGACCGTTAGACCTTCGACTAATCAGGGCTTCGTTTTAGGTCTTTTTATATTTTTCTTTATATAAATGCTTTGTTTCTCCGTGTGGAGTCCTACGAACATTTGCTATACGTCGTAGGAGACTCTAACTTTGTTCTGTGGGAACGAATCCTGGCAAAGTCACTCACGAATCAATGGACATGCATTACTTTTAACACTTCTAGGTACAGTTCAGTCGATCTCGCTAGGATCGACGTTAACTTTATTAGAAGAATGTCTGACTTGAAATCCTGTTAACGATTTAACTGAGCTAGTTATTTGCAGAAATAGAAGTAAGTTCATAATGCGACTTCTTGTACTGCTATAATGCTATTTTAATGAATGAAGGCGTCGTCTTCGCACGACCGAGGTCCGCTGGCGTAAAGAGCTTTCCATCCCATTTTAGCATCTCATTAGTACCCTTCCCTGTTAAATACGCTCCGAGCCTGTTGCATAATGTACAAATCAATAGTTTTCGCCGGCTTCAGACGTTTAGATATCCCTTCAAAGATGGGTGCAGGACGTTGCCAACCCGACAAATTCAATTGGGCCTATGAATTCAAACGAGAACATGACAAGCCAACCACCTGATTCTAGCAATTACGCCGTAAATTCTCCTAGCTATTAATATATTTGAAATTTTTCTCTTGCCCTTATCGGTTGCACCCGAAATCGTAGGCACGCTCTTCGCTAAGAGTTGTTTAAGTGAAGCACACAGCGTGGTCAGTAGCTGATTTTTAGAAACTGCCCGTCATCGCCCGTCGAGACGCTCCCTCAGCTTGTATGTTTCGATAATGTCCGTCTGAATCTCGGGGTGCACGTGTAACGCAAACCTTGATAGTAATCCCTGAGAATCCTTTGTTTTCACCCATAGCCAATAGAGTTTCTGTTAGTGTTTCACTACGCACAATTTATTGTGTTATCCAAATCAGTAAACTGCTTGGATATTAGAAATGCGTTCTTTACTCAAAACATGCATGCAAAATACACTCGTATGTGGGGCGCAGGGCATCGTTTTGCCGCCATCGTTCTGGCAGCACTGTGCCCCTCGACATTCCGACAGCCTTATCTTGCACTTCCGCATACTGTAATTATTCATCTGCTTTGCGGTCGTGGGCCGCCTTTTGTATACATGTCGTGAAGCGAACTTCGATTTTGACGGCCTGCTACACCGACAACCTCGAACGCAATAAGAAGCACGTGATATTAAGATCCCAGATGTGCGTACTTTTTTATGTTCATAGCGTCAGCTTTCGAAGCAGCTGCTGATAAATAAACGCTTACAGAAAGTTCCTTTATGGAAATTGTGTCCAAACGAGCTGAGTGCTTTGTATTATGGACATAGGTTATGCTACGTAACTAAGAAACCCGCAAGTTACTTGTTTCTATGCGGTAGTGGCTGTTGAGCTTTGGCTATCAGGCCATGGATATTTAGAGTTGCATAGAAGTTTGTACGCGTATCACTTTAGCTTTGTAACACCAATCTGCAAATGTAAAAATTCTTCCCTAGCGAGCCATATTCACCATCCGTAAACATGGGCGACCCATGTCGGCGGAAGACGCCTCGATTAGTTGCCACGCTGAGTCTTGCGATACTACGACAAGTCTTCGTAATTAGACAATTACATTTCCCATACAATCGACAAGCTTCGTATCCGTCTGCCAGCCAACATTTTCGTGGGCTCAATGAAGAGATCCGCTCTCGTTAGCATTCGATCCGAATACTCTAGCTTCATCTGGCCAATGGCGACTACTACGATTATACAATAGCGTCTGTCATCAAACAGCCCCATTAATGACTGAGGCACAGACGCAGCGTAGTTCGGTTCAAACGTTCGCTCAGACGCGGCCATCGCGAACAAGCACCCGCCACTACCAGCGGCGGAACCCGCATCACCTCTCCATCCAACTCTCGCCTGTACCATAATCATTCTCTCCATTTTCTCTTTGACGGCGGGCTGTTCTTTCTTACATGCATGATGATGTTGACTTCGTCTTACGGACTCAGATTGCTGCAGGCGTAATTGTTTGTTTCCGCAAGTTTGTGCTTATGAGTGTTCTCCAAGTGCTATAGATAAACAGACCGAACGCAGTGGGGGTATGTGCACATATATGTCTGTACATTCGTTTCACTCTTGTACTAAGTTTTAATTTATTGGTGTTGTTATTGTACAATTCATTGGATTTACTGTCACGGAGCTATGACTATTGTCTACGTAATATAAATGTGGAGCGCGTAAATATAAAAAGCCCATATTAACATTGAACGTAGAGGTTGATCAACCATGTATGAATGTGACTGACTCACTTGCCTAAATTTGATCTACCCCACAAAAGGCATCTCTTTAATATGTTTTTTATGCTGCTTCCGGATAATAGGATACATTATGAGGCTCTTCTGGGAGATGCTCTATTTACTTTGGTATGGTGCGGTGATATTTACGGACGGTCTAGAGATCCGTCATCTGTCAACGGATATAGGGCAGGGTTTAGAGCGATATGTGAAACTACTAAAAAACTGCTCTAGAGCAATGTTAATCAACGATGATCCCCACGTTGAAGTTCGCTTTCGAGGAGACTGCTCTTCTGATGCCGTTCGTATCATACACCTTGGGTTTTATCAGCCGCGTGAAATTATTGTAGAGTTCGCTATCGAATCGCCCTATGTGCGGTTACTATCACTTAAACTTAACGTTCAAGAAAATCCTCGACTCCAAGGCTTGTTGAAGAAATCAACAAAGCTACCTACATTGAGAGCTAATCAAACACTTTCAAAGGTTTTAAACCTTACGGAATGTCAGGCAAGAATCAGGCGTCGTCCGCGAAGCGCTCCATTGCTTGGTCTTTGTGACGACGATCCATACTTGTGGAGAAATTGTATCGATATTCTAGATGTTTACACTGAGTCCAACGAATCAGATGAATTCGTGCTAGCTGTGAGGTTGGCTGATAACTTCGAGGTGAATATCGCCGTGGGGCTCTCTCCAAAGGCAGTACTCCCGGAGCCCTCATTCAATAGTCAGCTTCGAATAGAAGTCGTACCCAGACTCCTATCGGCGGTGTTACGTCAGGTTCTGTCCACGGACGACTCCAGTTCTTTTTTCAGGGTGATCAGCTTGCCCTCCTCATGCACCTTTCTGCGAGCGCTAACACGAACGAAGGTAGCGCAATTCACCCAAGAAGCTATCGATAAATTGGCGATCGCCTTCTACTGTCGAAAACCTACTGATGAGACTATGGTACAACTAGAATTAGTTACTATGTTCGGCCAAACATCGGACCCATTTTTCGTCACAATCTCTATCCCGGTGGATATCGACCTGTCCTATAACGGCGTAGTGCTGGCTGGAACGACGTCTACAGTTCGCTTAACCGTAACGAGCTCCAGAGATGCCGAAATACGAGTGGTGCGTGGCCTACAGCGGGGTATCCTTCTTGCTAACGGATCACCGATCGATTCATTTGGTACCAACATGTCACTCGACTACAGTGTTCAGGGCGTAGGCACGCATCTCGCCCGAACTGTCACTACGGATAACCTCGTTCTCGCCTTCGGTTCGTTTCACTTTATTGTCCCTGTATTGCTAGTCCCATATGAAGAGTTGCAGCTCCAGTTAAACCCTGTCAGGGTGGTCCCCGGCAGCGGTGTTGTTCTAAGTCCGAAGCACTTGAATTTAGCGCGTAGCCACACCGGCAGCTTCAACTTAACGCTCCTCGACCCGCCAGCTGGTGGGCGGCTGCTTAAGTACGGCGAGGTTGTGAACAATATCTCGTCCAGCGATCTTCTAGATCTACAAATCTCATTCCGAGCTTTCCGAAATGCCTCAACTTCGGAGACGATCGTTTTCTCCTATACCACACCGGGCAGCGGCCAACAACACACAACCAGACTTCTCGTAGAGTATACCGGTCAGAAGGAAGACCTTGTGGCCCCGCAGCAGTTTGAGTGTTCCTTACAAGTGGTAGTCCACCCGCGCAATATCCGCGTTCCGCTCGGCAAAAGCAACCTACACTTCGTCGATGCCAGGGAAGGCGGCGTCGACGCTGGCTTCGCGGCGAATTGCGCACGCGAAGTGATGTACGAAGTAAAGACAATGGATAGCGCAGTGAGTGGCTATTTAGGGAATGAGAAGGGCCACCAGATAAGTAGCTTTTCTCAGGGTGACATCAATCAGGGCTCGGTTTTCTACTTCCCACCGAACGTGTTTCATAGGGTTGGTGGGCAAAAAGCCATTTTTGAGTTTCGGGTGTATGATGCTATGGGAAATACCGGGCCAACAAACAATTTGCAGGTGTACCTGGAAGCTCTTAAAATTAGCAAGACTGTCTCAAAGCAAATTGTGTGCCGACAGCCGAAAGTCGTGCTTGGCAGCGAGCTTCTATCGTTAGGCTATAACAGCTCATCGACGGTGCTTGGCGTGACTGTTTTGCCTAAATCCGGTCGTTTGGTGAGGACGAGAAATGGTGTCGATAACGACTTTGTTATTGGAGATAGCTTTAGCCAAGGAGAGCTGATCGCCGGATGTATATCGTATCAAAGTGGCTTTGCGCCGACGAGTGATACATTCGAGTTGTTGGCGGTAAATCCAAAGGATCACACGCTTCGGAGGCGTAAAGTGAAACGATCACGGCTGAAGCGACGCAAGTTTAAAAGGAACGGTATGCAGTACTTTAAAATTGTTGTAAAGCTTATCGTCGACGACCAGATGACGGGGACCGAGGGTCGGCGAGAGCATAGTCTTGAGCTGGTTGTTGACGAGGGACGCAAGAATAGCATTGTCCAGACGGGTTCGAATTTTACCCTAGCCAGCATACCGCGTCATGGTCAGGTTTTTATTGCCGTCGAAAAAGACGATACGGTCCAGATAACGTACGTTCATTCGGGGAAAGAGGTTGGCTTAACAGAAAACAAAGATCAATTTGTTCTGGAATATTCACAGGGGCTAGCAAAAGTACACGTCCGGATCATCCCAGTTGATAATGCAGCACCCATAATCAAGGCGGCGCATTTCTATCAAGTTATGGAGGCGGCGTCCGTCAATTTGGACATAGAAGTATTTGACATAGACTCGAAAGCGTTTTGGTGTCACATCACAGAGGCTCCCAGCTACGGCCGGTTAACTTTAAATAATGATAACGTAGTAAACCAAATAGACAACAATAACGTTGATCAGATAGTGTACAGGCAAATTGTTCACCGTTTCGTTGAACCGACTGAAGACCACTTTAGCCTAAGCTGCTCCGATGGAATCAACGTTAGCCCGCCAAAAAAAATACAAATATCTATAACTCCACAGAATGACGAGACTCCTAGTCTTAAGGTGATCAACGTGACTGTCCTCGAGGGTCGCGAAGCTCCGGTAAAAATTGAAGCTGTCGATGGGGACGTCCCTAGAGATAATCTCAGCTTTCGAATTAATCATCTTCCGACGCACGGAATCGTCGGCCTGCTCCAGCCAAACGGGCGTGTGGAGGCGATGGTGAGTTTTTTCGAAAACGCTTTAACCTTGCTGATGTACAAACATGATGATTCAGAAAACCTGCACGATTCGTTTGAGGTGACGGTAAGCGACGGCATCCACTCGAGTCGCCAGCGTATTGCAGTAAAGGTGTTGGCTGTCGATGATGAGGCACCAACGGTTTTGGCCAATAGAGGTCTTCAAGTGAAGATCGGTGATGCTTCAGTCATCACCTCCGAGCATCTCAAAATAGTAGACGCGGACAGCGATCCGACCTCTGTTCGTGTCAATATTGTCAAACAACCTCGATATGGCTCTATTTGGAGAAATGCCAACGACGCTGAGCTTAATCAAACAATCATCTCGTCATTTAGTTGGCAAGACTTAGAGTTCAGTCGCATCTCGTACATACACACATCGGTGCTCTGCTGTACGAATGATAGCTTCGAGTTTGCCCTCAATGATGGCTTTAATGAGGGCCCTCCACATGTGTTCAACGTGACTGTTTTTCGTCCGGTAACTATCGCCATAGAAAACAATAACCGAACGTTCGAGACAACGCTTATAAACTGTTCACAACGTTTGCCGGAACTTAGCAGTATTGCGGATATTGATTGGATTGAGATGTCGCAAACGCAGAAACCTGTAAACGGGAAACTGGACATCATCGACCTCGGTGAGTGTGGCATACGTGAAACGTGCCTGTGAGGTGGCCTTATCATCTTGAAGCAGACTGCGTTACGTTTGCTGGACTGGTTTTCTTTTTTGCGTTTAACATTTCGTTCAGACTGCTTCGAGTAGTCGACTAATATATCGTATCAATTTACTTGTACTTATTGTATAGTATACTATGTACCGTCTTGTTTCGTTGGGTCAAATGGGGCTGCAAATGGAAACGAACTATCATCAAACATCTGCGACAGATCTTTCGCCGCCGGTCATTCTGCTATCGTTGCTCATTCCATATATATATATATATATATAGTTGTAGATCGGGACTCAAAAAACAACAGTTATTGCTTTGAAGCCTTTTTTGGCCAAGTAAGCTTTACTTTGAAAACTGCTATATATAGGGGAACCCTTTTTCTTCTACTTCATGAGTACTATAGATACAATCTTCAATTAGCGGCAATCGAGAGTGGTGAATGTCTAGCGAACAGCTGATGTTAAGCTTAGCCGTACGACACCAGCCATTTATAATGCGATAACAGGCAGTGGCAGGCCTTCAGTCCAGATAAATATATTATTAGCCTTATCAATAGGGATTCTCTGGCTGGTCCAGTTAGCTTCTATTCTACCGTTCACTTGAAGAAGATATGAAAGCATAGAATTGCAAGTAGGAGTGCTGTCAGTCATTGCGAAATGAATTGCCCATTTTGAATATTAAACAAGCACAGATTTTTTTTACAGTTTGCGCTGTATAGGATACGTTTTTGCATGTGCCACAAAAAATGAGCATTAATTATATTATATATAGACTGACTGTCGCTGAAATAGGGGTATGATAGGTGTAATGAAGTGCTTTTTATTATATAACGCGTGCATTCAAAAGCAAATTACTCGATAAAACGTTTTACCATACACGGAGATATTAGTCGTATTTCTTTTACACATTGGGCGATCGCAAATGAATTAAGTCTTAGATGATAGAATGGAACGGGTGGAACCATTATACGAGTGAAACTTCTCTGTGTGTCTGACACTCCCAGACGGGACGCTTTTATCGGCCATGATCTACAGGTCGACTGTGAACTACATTTGAAACGGGTTCGTTCCGTGGACGAGTACGAACGGCCTTACATCCGTTGTATACAGACCGCTGAACAGTTGCTAACCAAAAAGTACGCTGCAAGATGCTTGTTTTGAAGACATCCTACAACCTAGAAGTGCTTCACAGTAGTACAGGATGAGCTTTCTGTGGGGTATTAGGGTACCCCGCCAATCGGATACCTAAATTCGTTCAAACATGATTTGTGAAAACCTTTTTACCGAAGCGGCTGCTAAGACAACAGATAAAATCAAATTGAGCTTCGTGCTAAAACGACCTTTACTGGTATATAGATGCATATAAGTTAAATTTCAACAGTCATTTACAGACTCTACTATATCTACTGGCTGCACTGTGGAGCGACGTAACGTTTCTGTTTGTCCAGTTCTAAGTCTGGCAAGAAAAAATTTACAACAAAGAGGCAATTTCAGATATAGCTCAATTAATTAGTTAATATAGTAGATCATAAGGATTCAGGTGGGCCTGGTAGTTCATTCAGGTAAGTTAGCCGTATTGTTAATGCAACAATGCAAATCATAATAAAATGAGAAAAAAAATAGAACAGTACCCCAAAAACTTTTTATGCACAAGTAATGTGACGTATACGAATTATTCGTTTATTTACTGCGCACTGAATTACAGTTACGGCTAAAGAGGTACCACGGCGATTTACATTTATTTTAAATAAAACAGGACAAAATGGAGTTTTAATTTCATACGAGAAATGATTCTGTTCCCGTACGGTCTGTGTTCCGAACTTCTTCTGGTCGGTAGTTCTGTTTTTGCACAAATAGGTGTGCGCGACCACACCTATTTTTAGTTACCTATATTTAGTTACCAAGGTGACATAAAGAAAACTCCAGTACACATTTTCTATGACCTTAAGAAAGGGTCGCTGTTTCGTTTTTAGGTCGACTTATGTACGAAATCAACAGTTTCCTATACCAGAGCCATTGTATCACATTTACAATGAACATGGCGAGGTGTTAAAAAAAGAAAATTCATCTCGTTTTGAAAAAGATCGGAAGCATATCATTATTGATGTTCTCAAATCAGCCTTTTATTCTGCAGTGAGAAATTTACATATGCTCATCTATGTTATGGCACCCATATATACATATAGGGCAATATGTCACCCAACTAGGTGTAGCATCATAATCTGTACGATAGCCTATCTCGGTTTGTTTATCCTCACGCAAGACAATCGCCGACACTTATCTGCCCAACAAAAGTGGGCTTCTCCTTTTCTAATAGCTCTTCATGGTACGGATAGACCTTCGGTTTCTATGCATTCGGCATGCATGAAAGCAGCACCATCGACGTTGTTAAAAGTCGCTGTTGTCCACTGTTCAGGGATAACAAAGCTGTTAATAATGTTTGCTCTGATTGTGTTTTTCATTGTCTCAAATGCTAATTGCCCCTGTCCTAGCGCAAATAGGTTGTAGGGCAATTAGTTCGATCGTGAAATGAAACAGTTTCTACCACCATTTGTCACATGCACAGAGTCGGCCGACAAACCTAGCATCAATATAGTCTTTAATAATAATAATTCCACTGCGGTATCTGATGCTCAGGACTAGCGCTCGTTTGTTGAATTTTTGTTTTTAAGGTAGGGCGATAAAAACACGAATGTCAGACACATAAACGTCGCGTGAGGTACATTTAGGAGTAACTCATCATTGTTCGTACTGTTTCATGCTCCGCTGGTTGTTTCCAGGTTGTAGCTCTTCGCTTTTCGAAGCATCGATGTGTAACTTTTGATTTTTTGCTACTTGTGGTCATGACTTGAATCTGTCGATGGATGACCGCTAGCTGTGCGAGAATGACGGAAGGTACGCTTCCGCGAAAATGAAAACCAAACACGCTAGTTAATGACGCAGCAAAACCGATAAGAGAGGAAAGGTCGTCACGAAATTGCCACTCTCAGATGTGACCAGTAGCAGAACGAAAGCTGAATCTCGTATACGATGTGGCCAATGGAACAGGTAGTTCGATAGCGCTAATGGAGTCTATTCCTGTTCTGTGTAATAATCTACTGACGTCGTCATATATATCGGAGAAATTTATCAACGCTATCCGTAAGCTTGGCTTTACCTTGCGGTGAAAAGCATCCAGTGCTTCCTCTTTTTGTGAACGTACTTCATTTATCGTGAGTGACTACCAAATATAGGACGCTACTAACTAATGCTGCAGCTGTAGGAACAAGGCCATTATCGCCATGGATTTTGCCGCGCTTATGGCGGTAGCGGTGATCCTCATCCGGCTGCTATGTATTAGGCTGACGTTCCACTGAGGATTCCTAAAATTCTAATATTAATTACTGCTTAATTAGATGAAGACGCGGCACTTCATTGCAATATACTATATTTTATAGCGCATCATATAATATAGTGATTAAATAAAACGTAGTAAAACGACAAATAATAATAAATCGTTTTCCTTTCAGATTGCATCGCACAATTTCTTTATTATAAAGGTAATCTATTTTCATTACAAGTGTGCTTGCGCTGAAAGTTCAGATCCATTCGCGTAGTTGCAATGACAATTATAAGATATTAGAAACGATATGAATCCGTCCAAGTGACTCCGTACTATATTTGGATGCTTTTAGATGCCATCACGGCACGTATCCCGTCATATATAGTTAATGTCCGTTATAATAATCATTAAAGCATAATTTCACATGACTGCAGTGGCCGATGATTGTGTCGTATTTTATAGGACTATGTCCAGTGGCCAATTTTGTCGCAAAAAGGTGTCTAAGTAGCATCAAAAGTTGCATTTATGATTGCAATGAATTTAGGCTACATTGTAACACTAGCTCAAGTGTTTGCGTCAGAACACGGAATAAACAAATATGCCGCATCTCTGCGTTTATATACGTGTAAGCGTACGTACTGTATAGAAGAATGGATAATACATATATCATTTATTTGCGTAGATAAAGGGGCTTTATGTAATTCATTCACTGCCACAGAAGAACAAATTCTTCAAGATTTGAAGACACCATCGATCGAGTTGGTTCCCGTTTGCGTGTTTCTCAATTATTACTCTTTTGCTTTTAGAATAGCGCATCGATTAATCTGATTACTACCAGTACGTGATTCAACAGAGATGCAGATTGAATTTACGGAACGGCGTTCGGCCCCCAGCCCCGGAGAGTTTGCCGCAGACGTACATACAACCGACAAGCTATTAACGTTCGCCAAATGACACACATAATACAAGCTCAATCTATTTCGTCGTGTTCCTGACCTTGTCTATGTTTAGCTGCTCGGACGCTAAAGAAGTACTCTTTGGTTTCTGTGCAAAATTCTTGTTTAAAATGGGGTTCTGTGACGGCACGGGGTGAGTTTGGTTCGGTCGGAATGAAGCAGTAACGAAAATACCTGCAAAAACTCCGATCGTAAAAGCCCGTTTGTATGAATATGTGCGTATATTTTTATCCAGTTGATATGGTCAACATGTATTTAGGGAAAATTATAGCTGTAAAATCCTCTGGCTTTTTTTTTATCTCATAGTAGTCTTTATTTTCTAAATGATATATGTTTACCGCTCAGAACCTCGGCGCTTGTTGCGGCAAAAGCTGGGAAGCAACATTGGCGAAATTGGAAAGGATCACAACATTGAAAAGTAATAGCACGGAATACTGTCAGAGTGGGCTGGCAGAGAATCGTGCGGTGAAACGTAACGTCAGCTACACAAATGACTGGTGCTGAATCTTACTTTAATGGGGTATGGGAGTAGCCGCTATCTTCGTGAACATTGTTTTTGGAAAGCTGAGTCGTCAGTTCGTGAAACGGATACAAAAATGGCCAAGCTCACCAGATGAAAAAAGCTGTAAAGCATGCTATTAACTAACTAGAAAAATAGGCGAAACGTCCCTTAGCGAGGTCAGTGATTTACTAACAAGGGTCGCGTGTCCTACCTGGGCCTTTTCTCTTAACAGAATGGCCATTTTGCTGTTCGAACGTTGCGAACTGACCAAGCGCTCGTCGTACTAAACTACTGAATTGTGTTTGAATGTAGCTTTGATAAGTAACTGACTGTAATCAACAGGGCTCGATAATATAATGATTCATTAAGGTTACATAAGTGCACACTTATATACAATAATATTTATGATGTATTGTTAAATTTTATCGGATCAATTGTTGTCTAAAGTTTTTCTTCTGACCCGCGTATGGCAGCTTCACAGTATGACAGCTATACGAGTGATGTGACCGCATTATATCTATTAATTCAACTTAAAGTTACACTGAAATCTTTGATTTTTTGTTACGTTTGTCGTTTTCCCAGCCATTTATTATGCTTCTATGAGTAACAGTTAAGACAGGCGTTGTTTTTAGCTTGTTGTCACTTAACCCTAATTTTCATCGAGTATGTTTAACTATGTGTGATTTATTTAGGCAGGACATATAAAAAGCACACATGACGCAACCTGCAGGCAGCTGATGGGTAGAGGGGAGACAAATAGCAGGCGACTAGTCTCTTAGGCAGCATAACGACGACCGCGACACAGAAACCCCCCAGAAGTACGTGACTTGGAGAATTTCTCTCTCATTCCATTTTAGCAGTGTGGCCTATAAAAGTTTTCTTTCGGGTAGTTGTAGTTCATTTACAGGCATGGGACGTTAGATTAGCTCTACGTGTCAAAGCTAAAAAAATAGATCAATGACCAAAACAAATAAGCTCAACAAAGTTTGTTGTTGCAGCAGTGTCGACCTCTTCGTTACTCATTCAGTTCTAAGAAACATCGTCCCTTCTGCATGCGACGTTTGAATAGAAAAGCCCCCTATTAGCCAATATATATATATATATATATCTTCTTTCCTCCACAAAAATCATCTGCCAATAATTAGATAAATATTGAAATTTTTCTACAAAATTTTGAAAAATCATGAGATTGAATGTTCTACTATTCTGTACCTGATTTACTTCCGTTGTTGTCTGTTTTTGTGTCCTTAGTAGTGTCTACGACTGAAAGGACAGGTCACATTTAATGTCCACTCGTAATCTCGTTCAGTAACAATTGTCCAGGACTTATGACATAACAGCTTAACGAAAGCCGATCTATAAAGGGAATTACTATTGGAAGATGTAATCCATTCTAAGAATGTAAGAACTCTCTTCTGCTCGATAATCGACCAAAGGCAAATTAAGTTATCTAGAATAACTGTTACACTAAGAACGGCAAAAAAAGAAAGAAACTGAACCATCGGCTGCCGGCTGCCGGCTGCCCCGCCAGTACGACACTCTGTTAACACAGCTGGGCAGAGGCGTATAGGTAGCGATGAACAGTAGATATCTTGTGAGTTAACAATCGTTCACACATTGGCATAAAAAGAAGATAGATGAATTGAAGAACGTCAACGAGATGATGTAGTGCTTTCTCGACACCTGGGAAACAAAAAACTGCCCAGGTTACGTCTGAATTCACTTCTGCGCCCCTGACATACGATATACGTTATCTGTCAGTTAATAGAACAGTGCCCGCTGGGTGCAGAAAGAGATCAACATTTAGCGTGTCCTTTTCAGTGCTTTCAGAAACAGATCGTAGCCGTGCATAAGCTGACGAAATGATGTCTAGCTGGGCGAGATAAGCATGGATATTTGGTTGGTTAAATATTCCATTGGTAAGATCGTTTCTTTATAGGAGAAATAAATTGTGCATTACATTTAGTACAGCCAAACCAGTCATAAGTGTGATCACTAGAATTTACTTTGCTTCTTCATAGATCAAGGTAAAAAATCATTTGCACTGAATTATGAAATTACGAAATGACTCAAAAGTGCCTGCACGACGAAAGCTGGCCCGTAAGACAGAGCGTCAAATCTATCATCGACTTCTCATATACTGCGATGAACTATCGGAGTTACGTGTATTTTTAAACCTGATGCATAGTATGTACGTGCTGCATGTATTATACCAAATATGCTTAACTTTTGTTTTAATATGAAGCATATTGTAAGAGTACCTTTACAGACATGTGGGTTTGAATCGAATTAAGAATCAAACGCTATATTTGTCGGGTGCTAAATGCACTGCGACTGTAGAAAGCAACGGTATCGATCGTCGTATAGTCGGTGATGCGAACTGATGGTCACGCGGTATGGCTGTAAAATGATGTTTTCAGTAGAAACCTGATGCGAATCTACTATTACAGGGCAATCTGAAATTTTATCCAGTAGCTGTGCTTTGTTTTGGTCGACGCAGATAGCACAATGTTTTAGGCAAATATTGAGAAAAAGAATTTTTTGAGTCGAACTTGTAGTTGAGGCCGTCCACATAGGCTCGAAATAAAGAACCATGTCGAAACGATTCGATGTAGCAGCCGTAGCGTAGTAGACACTAGGCTAGAATGCCTCACAACGGTGCGCAATACGATTTGAACAGGATGTAGCAATGCCAGCAGGAGATCGTGCCCGAAATGCTATGGATATCCGTGGTGCATGGACAATGCCCTCCTTCGAATCGTGCCGGTCCTTTGTGCTACGCCAGAATTCGAGCAGAAGTTATCCCTTCTGCCTTTAACGAACCACATGAATTTTCCTCTCATTATACCTACCTGCCCACTGCCTTAAAAGAGAATTTATTGTTGGCGTCGACAAGATTCGGTTGCTTAAATAAACGGTTCAATGTCGGCTGGTCACCTCCGAACTGAAGCGTGGACCTACATGGTCGAGCGCAGCAAAAGAACCACGCGTAGCTATAGTCACGCCCTCGCCTCTTCTACTGCAGCTTCATTTAGCCCCCAGCCGCGGCGGCAAATTGATTCTGGTCTGGTCTGTCTCATTGAGAAGAATTTATAGGGTAACGTCGTACCCAGTCCAATGAAGTAACGAGAGTAACAACAAAAATAATAAAACATGTAAGAAGAAAGCAAAAACTGGCTTCTCACTGTACCTGACGCTGGTCATCAGACCTGCTATACGAAAAGTTGTGGAGGTGGTGAACTACCGCAGTAACACAGACGGGGCGGAGGGTGCAACAGAGCCATGAAAGAACGAGTGCCGGCCACAGTTATTAAGAAAGTACAAATTCTGCCTTGGATTCGGTGCGCAGAAACGCACACACCGAAACACTAAAAGCAAAATCTGTTTAGCTAAGAGTTTCGGACCAGTGAAAAATAGGCTTCGTGATTTAGTAAATATTAAACGATTCGTTAGCGATCGACACCAGCAGACGCAAAAGCTATGATCATTCCCATGTAGAAAGTTATGTGGGATGCGACCCAGTGCGACAGAATGCTTTTCAACACATTTACATTTTTAATGGTGCATAGACTTGTTCCGTTGGTAGGACAAAGAGAATGTCTGGGTTGGGCTTCGTACGTGACATGTTTGCACGTATTTGCATTTTGCGTGCATATTTCTAATGCTAACTGAAAATACGAGTGCTCAAAAGAACGTTTGTTTGGACAGAAATGTTTAGCTGGGTTAACGAAATACGCGGAAGAGAAGAGTTTTGACAGAGTGAAATGTATCTTATGCGCTGTTATATGAGCTAGTAAGACTAAAGAGGATTAGCTGAAATCAGTCATAACATACATTTAATGTTGTTTGTGATATTCAAACGGTAAGCGCAGACGACAGAGGATAATTAAAAACAACGTAAAATGTCAAAAGTAGCTGCGTTTGTCTGCCATTACCTAAGATCGTTTACAATTCCATAGGGTAATTGTCAGTGTCAGGTTAACGTGACAGGGGCGAATTTCGATAAAAATATTCTTACCTTTACTGTAGGCTATCACAAATAGAATGTTTTTTCCTGTTGAAGTATTTAAAATGAAATGGGATATTCAATTTAATCTAGATTTGATCTAAGCAAAGGTACTTAATATAGAGCAAAGCTCTATACGTTTCCGCTTGTCAGTGATTCACTTATTGACATTGCCAGGTAATCCCCGGGGCATCGAAGAGATGCCAGTGCTCAGGTGTAATCTAGCACGATTGAATACGAGGCCGGTGCGGATCTACTGATTAGGATGGCCAAAGTCAGGAATTATCTACTATTATGTTACATTTATTATATATATTGAATATTTACTGGACTTAACAATTTAGGCTGACTGATTCTGATTTAAACGAGTGCAGAACAGGTATTGGCTGTCAACTGCATTTTATTCCGTTGCCAATTTTTTCTAACATTCAGCATAAAACTTTGTCATGCGGAAATGTGGCAAGACAAGCAAAAGGAGGAGCATGAGAGTCACCTTTAGAAGACGCCCTTCTCCTATACCAAAACAGAGTAACTTGTATAACATACTGTGAAATTTGCAACTCATAAATAAATAAAGGTATAAGGATGTTGGAAATCAAATGGAGCGATCTTTTATCGACACTCATACTTAACTGTGCGGCTATTTGCATATAATAATAGGAAAACGAAATCATCCACGCTTGGAAGCTTAATTAGATAAGTCTACCAATTGGGTCTGTAGCTTCCAGTTCGGCAGCCTGATTCCTTGATTACCATCATGCCTTCGTACGTGTTTGTTGGAGGTTTAACCATTGACACAGCTTGAGCATCAAGTCTCTGTAGTTCGTTATGTCGTTAAGTGATATCTGTAGGGGCTGCGGTTCACCGACGAAAAAGGCCATCGCAGTACCTTACAAGACCGATGGGGTCTCTCCTCCCCTTGCTTTCTGACCTCTCTACTCAACCACTCTCGAGCGGCTGCGCAAAAGACGACCGCAGCGTTCGATGAAAATGAAGATATTTTCAGGTGTAACCACGAAAGGGCAGCGATGTGAAGCTTGCATGCGGTATAAAGAAAAGTTAAACATCCCTTATGGCGCAGCTATACTAACTTGATATTTTTAGTATCTGTTTGTAAAGTGTTATGTAAAGGGCTTTTGGAGTCCGGGCCAAGTCTATGTATATTTCCATCACATTAAAGAACTTCGGTCATTCCACGCCGAAAGAGTGACGCTGAGAAATAGAGATAGAGAGAGATTATTCATAAGAACTATAATCAACGCTCACAAATAGGTAGTCATCAATTCACTTGTGTTTCTTCTCATTCGTCACACAATTTTCGTCAACTTAGATATCTAAGATACTCCTAGATCCGCTCATAATCAGCGGCTTAACTCTGGCTTGACATCCCAGATGGTTGGGTTTCGTTCGTAGTATAGTCGCAGACTGTGATCAAAAATGGCAACGCCCAGCTAGCTCGTTATAATAGCTCCTGCCGAATTTTCTCGATGTAAAGTTTTTTTTTTTTTTGTAACCGAATGTTGCACTGCATCGCACTGGATTCTGCTTGTTAATCCTTTGCAGAAACGAGATGGACGAAAGCGCAGACTCGTATCGGAACGCTTCCTTTATGTGTTCGTGCTAAAGACGTTGGACATGCCTTATCATCCGTACGGGATACAGTGATGATCTACCTGTCTACTCCATGTTGCTTTAGTTAACGTCAGCTGATCATAGTGTGTTCATAGAACAACGGCAAAGAACTAGAAACTGACACACGAATTGCGACCGCAACAAAATCCAATGACCCTCGTTGATATGGGAGAAAAACACTGAAAGGTGTGGATAGTCGCGCTTTTTGACGTAGTAGTCAGATTTTTATGCTCTTATTTTAACGATCCCCTAGTCTCGCAGTCAGCGATGTGGCCCTACTGCCTAAAACCAGCGTCAGATAAAACGAACGGCTTTACATTCGATTGCCCGTTTACAACTCTCGGAGCTTCGAAAGCAGTAGACGCCTTGCTGAGTAAAAGGTGTCGGTAAATACCATTGTGACAATGTCAGTGTCTATCGGGCGAACGCTCGATGAACACACAGAACGACACTTTATAGATAATATTGACTCACGTTAGTCGTAGCCCTGTTATTTTGCATGGAAATACGTAGCAGATTTCGAGTATATGAGTGAGCGTCTGGCTGTCTGCGGTCGAGCATGTTTGCCGTCTGTATGGGAGAACTTAAGCGAACGATAGGAAGTCGAACGCGTTTTCCTGCCTGACATCAGACAGCGATTGTCGAATGACCTATCGAGTTATGTCTACGTAGCGGGTAAAAGGAAAAGGTCAATGTAGTTACAATTGATATAAAGTAGAGTAAAATTTCTCGAAATGTAAAAGCACAAATAATATGAAAAACTAGATAGACGATTTCTCAGTGAGTTTAAAGCTGCGGTTAATAGCGACCTAAGCACTAAGAAAGGGATAGAAATATAACGCGATCTATAGATACGACGTAAAGCTGTCGAAGGTATAAGGCTGCTTAAAAGATCTTCAACTTTCAGCGTGACATCTACTAAACGCGTTTTGAAACTTGTATTTATTTTAGAAGAATTGGCTTACCGACCTACGTATCGATAGTTTACTGAAGTACAACAAATAGTTCCGCCATCTGCTAGGCCTTAAAGGTGATGTACGTTTCATACAAAACTTACGACGCGTAGATCATGTGCAATGCGGTTATGATTAATCAAATGGGACCATGCATAATATAAAGATTTCCAGTTTTGACAAAAAGTGAAAGTTTTAGATAGTAATAGTTAAAAAATACTCGACAAGGAGGGACAAAACGATCGACACAGAAACAATGTAAGTCGATCCAAAGCGTTGTACATTTGGAGAAATAATCATAATAACGCAAGATTTGTGGTATAAGGAGGCCGCATAGCCATGGACGTACTGATAAAATGCATATTTTTTCCTATGTTTGCTTTATTGACACTCATGATTTTCGATATAATCATAAATCAAGGAGTTCCACTTCCTAATCAGTTTGTAGTTTCGGTAACTTATTCAGAGCCTGGATGGGGATACGTACGGGAAAACCGGAGATTGGAGCTATCTATCGTTTGTAGTCTATTCGGAAAGGAGACATTACACATAGAATAAGACGGATCCGAATTTCAGTGAACTTCAGAAGACAAGCAGATACAACGCATAGTACCGTCTGCGTATCAGCGAGACAAGTCAGTCAAATATTTATTTTTTAAGCAAATGTTATTTTTTACATTGGTGCAGGTAGCAAGTTGGTGACTAGGTCTAATAATTACAAGCAGAGTTCATTTAATGGGACGCGTGTTATGAGTTTTTTTTTATCGCTACATAACTTAAAGTTCGCTAAGGGACTCGTTTGCAAATAAAAAAAACGAGGAAATTAAGGCTGAACTAAACGATTACGAGTGGGTTCGTTTTCCGAAAAATTTTGGCTATAAGCCAGAAGCTTTAGAAGTTCAATTTATTCGCAGTGTATGACAAAGCCATTACATAATTGTCCTGTTGTCCTTGAAGTTTGCCCGATAAGATGGCCGTAAAATGCATGCTCACTACCGTGAGAACGTATCAATGTTACAAATGTATTTAAACGGCATCGAGATCTAAAGCCGAACAAAGAGAGTAGATTGAAAAAGAGAAAATTCTAGTTGACGTGCGTATTTATTACGACGTAAAGTCACGATGCACTTTAGTAATGCTAGATCTGGTTGACGGCAGATCATCGCTGTTTTTCAATAAATTGTCAAGGCTAGATAAACCATAAAAAAAATAAGCTAGCGATTTTACCGTCAATAGCCGAGAAAGGAATCTCATGCAATAGGCGATATTATATTGCGCACACCGACATCACGCTTAGGCTTGTCTCAGGTCTCGGATTGCCTGCGGTTTTAAGCGTGTCGTGTTTGACGTTGTGTCTGCTATGCCTGCTTGTCTGTTTATCACTGGATGGATATTTAGCGCGGTGGTTTTACGGCAGGATTCCGTTAAACATTGTGTTTAAAGTCGGGGTCGATGTCACGTTGACCCAGTGGTCACCGAGTTGGCCGTTACGTACCACTCTAAACAACATCGAGACCTTTTGGACGTATCGTATGTGTATGTTTTAAATATATTCTACCTCAGTACGTCTTTCTTTTTCAACTAAAAGCGCAACGTACGGACAGTCTACAGCGTTTTTCTGCTAGTACATGTGACCAGTTACTTATGCTAAACTCATATTTTTCGGGTGTTTGCTCTGACATGTGTTTTCACCAATGAAAAGCACAAATGTTCTGAATGATGAAAATACTGGAACAGTCAATTCTTTTTGTTTATTATGTCTATTGCTTCACAGCGCAGTCAGACTTTTATCACATTATCTAGTTAAGTCTGATCATCTTTCAATCAGGCTTAATAAAAACAAACGGTGCATTCGACGATGAGAGATCTGGTAGAATACGACAGACAACATAGCCATCCTAAAAGAAATTATTTAAACAGTGAAACTTATAGAAATAAGGAAATATTCATAAACAAATGGCTGATGCTTCAGGCAACTAAGTTGACATGGCCAAATGGTATACCTAAAAGCTTGTATGGTAAGTTAAGAAGGGGGAAATTTCCCGAAAAAGTTATATAAGTACTAATGTTCCCTAAGACCTTTCTATACTTTTAGTGCGTTTGAGCACGAATGATAATGTTCGTGTGGTTTTTAAATTGAATATCGATGAGATGATTTTGAATGAATGCAGAATTCCCCTGCACTTGCTCCATATGTATGGTTGGAACGTGCCGTTCAAGAAGCTTCACTACAAACCAAAGAATGGTTGAAAAAAGAAGCGGTAAAATTATAATAGCAAGAATTTACGAGTCATTTTATTAACTGTTGGTTTACTAACTTATTTACGCGAAGATCATCAGTCAACCTATAATATTTTACGGTTTTCCAAGCTTGCTATTTAGATGCCTATAACTTGTGTACAGTCGTCTTATCCGTTCTCAGTTTTTTTTTTTTTATTTTTTATATGGACTAGCTAAATCTAGCAATGACAGTGACAAATCACAGTGCAAACTGGCTAGGACGCTCATCATAATCCTACACAGCGTGTTTGCTGTGATATATACTTCAAATGAAGACACGGAATCAACTATATTGAAACAAACCAGACTTTGGGACACGGTCCAATTATTAGTATTCTGAAATAGACCTAACTACAGACGTCAATATTCCCACTACAAATGATGCATGTCGATATATCGCAGATGCTTAACAGCATCTGTTCATAATTAGCGGTGTTCGTGAGGGAAGCATTTTGTATGGTGGATTAAGCCCTCACATAGGTACATACTTAGTCACGGAGCGGTATGTCAAAGTGGCTGAAAGAAAAAGCGTGACGTTTTCTATACCCTTGTATGGATTTAAATCACGTGGAACAGTTTGAAGCGTATAAAGATTTGTCTTAACAAAGCCCTAAGGTGCTGGTCTTCATACGCTGTTTATTGCCGATGTGAGTGTCTGTCTAATTTGAAACGTGTCATATTTAAAATGATGATCTTTTAGCAATAACTTCAAATCTAAGCGAACCTAAGTCAGGGTACTGTCCACGTAAAAAACCTTGAAAAGCATCCGATAGAAACACGCCATAACTTAGGACCATTCGTGGTGACATTTGTAGAATGTGCAAGTGAATCGAAGAAAGTTACGCGCCACCCTTCTAAGGCCATAACAATCAGACGTTTACTCAGATATTTACTAAACAACATATATTTCAAGTGCACATCCAACAAGTACAAAAGCTCAAACGTGTATTTTTGTTCGGATTACATCCCATGGGTCGGATAATTAGCTTGTATTGCTAATGCACATTCCTAGTGCGCTATAAAGACATTTCAATTCAATGTTTAGCAATTGTAAGAAAGCCCTACTTCCTTCATAATAAACACAAGTTTGCTTTCAGGACAACGACAAGCGGCCTTTGAGTACAGGATTAAGCCGATGCTCGCGAAGGACGTTACCAATGACACTTTTCACGTCCTTCTACAACGAGGTAGCTTTAAAATCGTAATACGTGGCGCATATATATGTGTATATATAGCTCAGAACATAATTATCTCTAGTTTATTGAAAACGTAACTGGCAAAAAATTGTGTATTTATTTTCGCATAGCATCATGCCACTTACAGTGTTTTTAGAGTAAGTTAAACTATAGATACAACAAATTAAGTTAGGTGCGATCGTTAACTCTAATCGTTGTTAATACTTACAGCTGGCCGCCAAATCGAAAACGTTACAATGAGCATTCATTGGTGCTGGCTTACGGTCTTCGTACCGTCTGACGTTTCTGCTGGAGAAACCCTTGAACTTCAATTTCACAGGTCCGGTGGAGCGAGTACCCATATCGGTAAGTGGGAGACACCGAAGAGTTGGGCTCCGCGAGTCTGTTTTTTTTCGTTTATCAATAGATTTTCTCTCTAACGATTCGTTCTAGGCTGTATCTTCTAGATGTGAATCGCCAATCATGGGGTCTGCAGGTGGTAATACTGGAAGATGCTCTCTCTATAAGTTTGATGCCTTGAGGGACATGTCTATTGCTGAGGCATCAATTTTATATATACATTTTGCCAAATTTAAGTCAATTATAAGGATCTGCTAAATGATACACAGACAATTCCTTCTCTCTATCGAATTACAGAGGGAATGTTGGAGACTTCGGTGGGTGAATTCGCATTCTCAATAGCACCTACCATGCTAACGAAAACGGTTTCCCTACACGTTCCGGAAAGTCTGTCTGGACGACGTTTTTTGATCCATCTGAGCGCTGTTCGAGGCTGTTTACTTCATGATAATTGTTCTACGGTAAAAGTATTCAGTGTCATTGTTCTGTCCACTGAAAAGGTTATTCATTTCGAAAATGACGAACTAAGTATTCAAGAGCCTGAAAAGCCTTTTGTGAAGGTGAGTCCAATGAAAGGTCAACCATCGAAAAGTAGTGCAATGTGTTGGCTTTAAGACCTTGTACGTAACGCTGTATTTATTACATGGTAGTAATCAGGAATAATTGTAACTCAACATCTTTTTTTGTCGAGTCGATGTAGATCAGGTAGGCTAATTCACTACGCATAGCTAGCGACGTTATCCAGGATGAAAAGTTCATACTTTATTTACGATTTATATAATAGGTAGTTAAAGTAAAAGACACCCTTAAAATAGCTTCACAAGCTGTGCGTCGTCAAATGCTCCAGAGTATCTTTATACGGTCGAGTGAAATACTTGTCTATTAGAAACGTATAAACTTTCGTTATGGTTTACCGCATATAGAGGAGCTTATCCTTTTCTAATAGGTCGTCGCCAAAAAGTGTGTCAGCATTACCATCGACTCATTTATTTGAGTAAACCGAAATTTAAATAAATAGATCATTATGACATTTCTTCGACAAGACAGATACGCTCCAATCAGCCCTTTTCTGCATGAGATAAAAATCAACTGTTTATCATAAAAGCACATGTCCTTATTTTGGCCGATTAGATATCGAATGCGCATATGCTGCTTCAGGAAATTGATGCAGCTCTATACATTTTATTAGATCATTAAAGGAAAGAAAACTGTACATACTAATATATGTAATATACTAATATTCCTGATGAGGGAGGTAAGCGAAATAGTGTTGGACGAATTGAGACGGAAAGAAAAAAAGAAACCGAGTGCACTTCTGTTTATACGTGGGGGTACCTATGGAGGGAATCGTCTGCAAAATGCTCTTATTATTAAAATGGGCTAATTCAACTCAGACAATTAAACGATACCAGCCTTCGAGACGCATTGCCAACTCATTTTTTTCGAGGGTCGTTAGTTGGAAATCACTTAACAGTATATGTATACAAATGCTTCAGGGTAAATGCTAGCTAATTTGTATTTAATACGTTCACAAAAGCGCCAAGATAGATATTAAAGTCTACAAGGTTGGAGCTTGACACTGATTTAAAATAGGTTTTCGTGTCGAGAGTTCCGATTAATCTAAATAGGTATTAGTTGATTGATGACCTGCTATCTCTGAGTGCTGTCTGATGCTCTTTGAGTTCCCTATTCCACTTACATCAATCGTTATATGAACTGTGTCTTTCCACTGGAATCTGTTAACTCATTTTTGCTTGCTTGCTTTTCTGCCGGCAACAACATCGGCAGAAAACATCGGATGTTACTACTGCTTAAGTTGCAAGAAGGCGCAGATAAGAGAACGAACCATCTGACCCGTCGACGCTTCCTGTGTATTTTTGGTCGATCGAATTTTCCGTTCCTGGTAGACTGATTCTACCACTTTGCATGATTGAATATCAACAAAAGTTCAATCAATATGTATCATCGGACCTTTCTTGATTTTCACTAACACCTGTACAGCATTCTTGTGTTGTTCTAAATATGTGTGTGTAAAAAAAAAAATCAGGTAATGAACGCTATGTGTCAACTACTACTCCGTATTTGAATCTACAAAGTAATTTTATCAAAACGTGTCGTTGTTTTTGAAACAAACACGATGTTTGCACATCGGGCGCGTGTCTTTAGCGGAGATTTACTTCAGCGTGGACAACCTGTTCCTAGGAGACTATCATTACGTACGGCTGACCCTTTATAGCCACGCTGACGTGAATTGCAATGAGAAATTACGAAGCGCAGTATCAAACTTTCAGTTTGGATGCTATAATACCGCGTTATCCGCAAATGATTATCGTTTATAATTTTGTTGCGCATTTTACGGCACTGCTTATACACTGTCATATTGCCTATAAATGTTTGCTTTTAAATCATCTATGTCAGCTAAACTAGAGGGTTTTTCTTATCTCTCTTCCGTTGGCATCTAGATGGGAAACTCAAGACATTAACGGCAACACCCCCCGCCGCGGAAAGTTAGAAAGTACACGATGAGCTAGAACCCAGTTTAAGGTCGAATGAACTTAACGAAATGCTTCGATTTTGTGCTATAGTTGTTTACAGAAAGAATATAAAATTAGTACTTGTTCTGGTGCACTTTTCAAGGAGAGGTTCTTTGTCCGAGTGGTCAGAACGCCATCCTCTGAACGAGTCGATATAAAGTTTCGGTTCTACACGATAGTGGGAACAGCACGTTCAAATGAAGACTTCGTCCCTGTGGACCAAGGTGTGTTGCTACCAGTGGATGCATGATAAGCATTGCGTTGTCTGTCCAAAGTTTAGTACTCTCTAACACATCTATAGCTCATCACATTTGCAGGTCACATGGTAAATCCTCCAATAGGTTGAGTTAATGAATCTACTTTGTTAATTTCTCGCAAGTTACCCTTACGCTATATTTTAATTCTAAGCTAAGGTACATAAATGGTACTGTACGCTTTACATACTATATAACAGTGTAACTAACTGCGGTACGTATTTACTTAGAAGAATTGCATGGATATTACATTGATTTTTTTCATATTTCAGGACATTCTAGTTTATAGATATGAGCAGACCTAATGTAGATATTGTCGTATGATGGATATTTTTACTAGAGTTGATCACAGAGCTATTTCGTACGCTTCTCCTCTCCACTCAGACTTTCATAAACGTTTTTTTAAACTCCCCTCTATAAATTAGGCCTTATAAAAAAATCTTGTTCCTTCTATAGTACTGCCTTTAGTTCTTATCTAGAATAGAAAGCACTTTATGTTGCTTGTTACGTTAGGCTGATTTTTATTTTGACAAGCAAATTCTTTAAGGCATATATTAGGGAAACATTTCTAATTAGTATTTGTTAATCCGTGCACTTATTTCTTCGTTCTTATTCGCTCAAAGAGGATGTCAGTCAATATGTTTTCCATCCTGTAAGCCGTGGAAAATCATCCTGTTTATCCGACGTCTAAAACGCTGATATGATTCAGTCGTCTATTCTGTCTCTTTTTTTGTTGTTGCTGTTATATAGATTTGATAATTTTTCACCGCATAGAAACATTAGCCGTATAGAGGAGAATTCGTTTTGTGCTTTTCGGTCGACGACGTATAAACAAAAGCTTTATGGCTCATATGACGGCTGATTGTTAAAATGTGCTTAATTGTTCTCGATAGAAAAAAATGGGCAGACTGTTCTAACAATAGAGTTGCGACACGTAAAAATAAATTACAAGGAAAATTTGAAATCGAAGCGTCCTCCAGTGTCGTCGCATGAAACGAACACGACTTGTGATTTCATTGCATTGCAGTTCTCACTCTTCAAGCAGAAGATGACGCCATTTCTGTACCGGTAGAAATTCTTGGAGACGCTTATCTTGAGACGGTGGAGTTTTTTTATATTTTGATCGAACCACTCGATGAACATGTGCCATTCAAGGTGGGTCCTTTAATATATCAGCATATCTAAACAAGATACATACGAGCACTTACACATCATGGGTCGATTTTGTAATTTACTTTAACTTTTTTTAAAAGCTAATGTACCTATTTCTATTATCGAGAGGGTTTTTCCTAATGATTGCTTAGCGGATAGTTCACCTACAGGTAATTAAAGAGCACTAATGATAGCTCACAATTGAATTAATTGCTCCTTTTTTCATTATTTATTCATTTTATTTTATCGTATTATTCAATTTTATTTCAGTGAATTATGAGTAGATAAATAGACCATAAATAACTGAAGGGCATGAAGCGAGAAGAGAAGCCTGGCAGAAACGGCAGATGCCTAACGCATCTATCTGATCAATCCGCGTCCTTCAAATCGCGTAAAATTTCACAATATCTGTCTCGCTGTTTTGCGAAGGAGGACGGAAAATAATTAATCTATTTCTACAATTTGTTAGTTTTTCCGCTTATTCTACAGACATCGACGTTCAAACATTCCAACCTAGATTAGGTTAGGCGCTGTGGAACGGTGGGCCTTAAAAGTGACTATCACGATTGCAACAATTCTGTTTCTGTAAGGAGCAAATAGCTACAAAGACACTGATGTATCTTCAAAGAAGACGACATTGTTGTTAATTTTTTCCTCAACGACGATTAATGCACAACCGTTGTCAAAAGCTGCTGTACTAACCCACCGGAGTCTGAAAGGTACACCCTGCTATTCAAGGGGCTTTTGCAGCTGTGAATTAGCCATGATAAAATAGCTCGGGTGATCAGCGACCATCAGCGCCACTTCTCGACTTCAGTTCCAGTGAATCGACCCAGATGGGTTCGATCCTAGTGTCATGTGACGCGTTCAGTTGCTAAAAAAGTGGAACTGACATATATAAAGCGATTTCGATGGAGTATATACGGCGAAGTTCGGTCGAGGTGCCGGTACAACATCACAGCTCCATAATTAACATTAAAGATCACAAGAAGACTTTATTATTATTAATTTACAATTTCTCCGGACTCTTTTTAGCAATAGTATTAGAATAGTGTTTGGTGCGTGCGGTTATTTCTTATTATCTTCCGTGCCCGCATAATCCAAGAATACATAATGGCTTCTTCCGTTGACTAACAGTTTTAGTCTGTTGGATAACGATTCTGCGTCATCATTAGATAAGTCACACAAAATTGCATGAGATAATTGTTTGTTTCATTGAATCTGCATCATAGTACATCGTATTGATAAGTCGGTTTGGCTTCACATGTAGGATCGTTCTAATCAGGTGCCGGTTGAAAATATAGGAATATTTAGTAGCGATAATTTTAGCCCTTAGCAATGTCCTTATCGCATGTGACTCAATTCATACAACGTTGTACGGCTATGCACGAGACGTACATTGTTCTAAAAGAGACAAGTCGTTAAACAGATTGCATTGATCATGCTAATCAATGGCACCTTCCTACTCGTTATCGTTCGTAGATTTCGAAGGCTCGGGTGCGCATTGAAGATAGTCCTCTGCGGTTGACTTTTCGCCATCGGCCACTTATACTCGCAATCAGCCCAGACACAGGAAAACTGATGTCTCATACTCGATTCCTTCACAAAGGGACCACCCTTTATTGTGCTTCGGTAAAGGAATTTCGCTCTTAATACGACATACTTATACTATCGACTTATCAATTTTATCTAACATGCAACGATCATATGCAAATAGCCAGTATCAATATTCCCATTGGCCATATTGAATTGTTTCGCTATCGCTGTACCTTGCCTAAAATTGTTGTTTGTGGTTGAGTATTCATAGATGAAAAAATGACATATCTGAACGAAAAATATTCGGCACACCTTTTATAGTTTGAAATGTTCTTTAAATTCTAACTTGCTTTGCTTTCAGTCCAGACAAATGATGTAAGGCAAAAAAAATAGACGATTCTAACCTCGTTTACGTTGCAGGCGTGCGACACGAATCATCCACAATATCCATGTTTGGAGAAAGTGTCTAATTCAACTATAACCCGCTATCAATGGAAAGTGTCCACGGAATTAATAAAAAATAGCCGTAATCTGATTTCCTCAGATGCCCTCGTTCCTATTAGGTCTCGGAGCTTCGTTGCTCGCACCGACAAAATAATCCTGCCTGGCTTTTTATATTTACTCCCAGGTAAAGCTATTCAAGGCTTTTTTCTTTTCTGCCATGCCCCTGACGACCGCAGAAGACAAATGCCTTTACCACATAATATCAAGGGTGCCTAATAATTTCACAACAATCACCGCGCATCTCGTTAAACGATCCGCCATGACTGCAAGAATCTGCATAAAATAAGCTTCCAATTACTGCTAAAGTTCAATCCGTTGTTCCAATATGTAAAAGGAATTGTATCGGTTCACATCACTAAGCCACAATTAATTTTGTTCGCAGGTTCAAAAGTGTCTTGCTCTGTAAAACTCGCTTCTATTGATAAAAAAGAGCCCGACGGTTTTTGGATGGACTCAGAACAATATCTAGTGGACGACGGATCCTTGTGTGGAGGTCGCGCAGGATCTAAGCCCTTTTCGACCAAGTTAAGCCTAGACGGTAAATGAAGGGCACACTCGTCACTTATAAAGAAAAAATAGTTAAAATATTTTCCATGACGTTAACAAGGAAAAATAAAGCCCGATTGTCATTTGTACCATGATGTTACGGTTATAGTATCCTACGTAGGTTCGCTCTATGCATACAGTGCATCCTCCCCGTTTTTTACCACCGAAAGAATAAGCTGTTGGAAAATTTTTGGGGACAGCAACACAAGAATGATGGCATTGGCACTTAGAAAATGAAAACAGCTGCTATAGTAGCTATGAGGCTATCTGAACATATCAGCTAGACGCGATTCCTCTTTGTATGATCTCGTTTTCCAGAGAGCTCAGCTGGAGCACAGCCACGAATCACGTTTTCACTAGCGTTAACGTTGCCTCATCACGACGGAGCGTTACCGCTCTGGTCCACGCACTCCATTACCCCAGGGGACTATCAGAGGCCACTGTTTGCCACTAAGCACGTTTGTTCGAATATAGCTCCTGGCAACACAAGGTATCTCATACTGAACGCAGAAAATGCTATCTTTTCGGAAATTGGACATATAAAATACTTAGTATACAACAATGACAATGGCCTTTGTATATGTAATATCGTTGCGATGCGGTCAAATAACATGAAGCTTCAAATACTTCCTTCGCTATTGTTATCAAAAGTGAAATAAACCATCTATAGTAAGGTGTCGTTACTCCTATATATACGTAAAAGGCGCCCATAACCCCGTAGCAGTGAGATTGCTGAAATTGGCTTCTTAACGTACGCTTAATTCTGTTAAACATATCCTGTTAAAATTTTCAGCGATTTTCTATCTGCTCTCGACCTGCGTTCATGTACGTGGAATTATAAGCGATATTTTTCGCTTGGTGAGCTGTTAGCTTGCGGCGGTCGGCTTGATCACAGCGACGGCGAAAATGACGATGAAGATGGACATACAGCCGCATCTACAGTGACCATATCGTTGCCCATGCACGTCATGTATTTGGTTCATGGTCGTAGCGGTAGATGGCAGCACGTGTCCGTATCGAACGTGCTGCATATTGCCTTCGTTTACAATAACTGGGCGGTTGGTGAAAGTGGATTGTACAAGCGACGCGATATGCATACATCAGGTAAGTTGCATGTGCTACGCACATATGTTATTTATATCGACTTTCAGGTTTAGAAGCGTTGGTCAAATAGCTCAATATATACCTTTGTAATGGAACAATATTTAATGATTTCATTAAGTTTTGATCCGAGAATTGAGTGTGTATCAAGCCACTGTGGATTTTTCTTCAGAACAAAATTAAGAAAGATAAAAAAAAATATCAAGTGTGATTCTGTTCCAGTTATTATTACTGGTAGATGATCACTGAAAGTCCGAAAAATAGCATAATAAAACTTGTAGAATTATCCTTCAAATGTTTTCACTTGACATTCCCACAGCGAACACGAACGAAATGGACCAGGTGATTTAAAAAGTCTGAGAAGTTGCAAGTCGTTGACTAATGAAGCTTGCCTGAGGTTCGAGTGTTATCTAGAAAGAAAACTGTCGAACGATGTACTCGATTCTAGCAAACAATTCCAGCCTTTATGTTTGCATGCCTATCAATAAATGTCTCATCTTTGAATGTTAGAAATTTCTGGCAGCGCAGATGTCGATAGCGTCAGTGTTGACTCGAACAGGAATCTTGTGGTGACTTTTCGAACCACAATCAAGTTCCATGGAAGGCTCGTAGTCGACAAGGAAAAAGGTAAATCCCAGCTTTACATTTGCGCCACTGGTATCTTTGTAAGAGAATTGCTCGAAACGATTCCAATGATTTTGTCCACTTATGAACTATCACTTAAGATTCTGCCAATTCCAAATCAACATTCAACATAGGTTTTCTTATCTATCACCTGATCGCCTGCTACCGTAACTATTATGCCAACACACTTTATTCGGACATTAAGTTTCTTGACTAATTACACAGCTTGAGATTTTGTTAGAGTGAGCAAAGTGCGTTTTTTTAATCTATTGTTTTACGATTTCCCACGCAGCGCACGAGGGGCTCTTTACTTCGAGGAGAAATAATAGGGCCGATATCAAATCAAAAGTCAAAGAAATTTATTTATTGGACAGGATATAAACAAGCAGATACCAGTACGGACTTTACCAGTGGAGTTTGATATACGGTGGGTTAGTACAATAACATCTATCTGTTGTACTTGCAGTGCGATGGAACGAATCCCGGTTAACTTTATCCCCACGACGAGGAGTACAAGCGGCATTCTTGCTTCGGCTCGAGAAGCAGCTCTCAGAAACGGAAGCTCTGTGGACCTTAGGATCGCTGGCTTCGGTAGTTCGCTTTTCCCCGTTATAGTGCTTTTTATCATTTGTGGTTCTACGTTTTTTTTTTCATTAGAATTTCGCAGATAGCAAAAACATTTCGTCTCTTGCTTTGATTTTCGCGAATCGCTATTATGGTGGCCATTCGAGCGTCAGACGATATTTTTCACGTTATTTGAATGAAATCCGTCGTGACAGACTGAAGCTGGCTTTCTTTGTTCATACCATAAGAACTTGAAAAAGAGCAGTGTATATTTGATTAAGTTTTTTTCTTTAATTAACTTGGTTAACCTTCCTCCCTTTTCCTTGACCATGTAGCTTCCACAATACACCGGCAATTACAGTCTCGCCTTTTTCCCATGCGTGGGCGCAACACCTGGAACATGCCGTGTGCAACCTCAGTCCCCGCCTCTTCAGTTTACCCTACCAGTAGAAGTCGAGACACCCCAGGATATGGAGCAGCAAAGCTATTCAATGGACTCTGTTATGGAACTGACCTCTGCCGATCGATGGTTAAGCATGGAAACCGCGACGAACCAGACGAATCAATATAGCAACCTCAGCAGTGTCTTCCATCAAGGTGATAAGAATCAACGATGAACGTCTTTCTGACTATACTGGTGGATTATAAAAAAATGGTGATAAGTAGGCTATCTTTTATGTCCGACTGATTTCGTATGAAAGCTACTTCGTACTTACAGCTTACCAAAATGAATTAGGAGTATATAAATGTAATGTTCCCAGGCGAAACAGTACTCGGCGTAGTTCGTACTTTTCTCGTCGGAAGTTCACCGGAAAGGTCTCCGTTAGTGGCGCGCATTCGCCAGTGTTTTCTCTGCCACAATATTACGCGGACCACGACACCTCATTTATCAGTGAAGCCCAATCAACAGCCCCTGCATTGCCCATATAAGATTATCGTATGTATAAATAATGCGAACAAGACCAAAGTGCATTTATGACAATGGCAGTCTTCAATTCAATTCAATGTAATTACATACAAAAATCTAGTTTGTTATTGTATGAAAATTGAAAAGCTGACATATCATCGCTAATCATTTACACACACATTGAAGGAAAGCTCTGCTCAAGGATGCGATACTTATTTACTGCTATTTACTGATTCAATGGCTCAGAAATTTTTCTTCGTCTCAATAGGACTGGGAATCGTCAAATGACTCCAGTGTCATGTCTGCGCCTGAAATGTCTTTCCATGGCAGACTTGCTTCCCAACATCGGCGTACGTTCTCAGCAGAACTTCTTCAGCGTCTGGATTCTCTGGGCGCGGACGGTTTTACATTCGATATTGATAGTCTGTTCGCTTGGGAACCAGTGGATGACAAACATCCATGGCATGTGCACTGTATTTTCTCCGTCCTCGAACAATCGGCCGGAACACCGGGGTATGTGAACAAAGTATGGAACGTTAACGGTGGATACATTTTGTTTTTTTTTGTCTTTTTTCTTGCTATCGTGAATTGTTCGCTGAACAAATTCATAAATAACGCTAATGGACTAATCGGTCAAGCAGCACATAGAAAGTCTCCAGAAAATTAGATGTGACCTTGATGAGAGTACTGATTATCAAACTCATATTACCATCAAAAGCAATTTAATGTGATCTGATAATCGTAGTCTGAGCTCGGCTCTGAGCAGATAAAAAAATATTTAAATTATTTCGATTGAAGAAAGGCTTATCTAGAAATTTTCTATAGAGTTTTGTTAACGACCACTCCTCAAACCCGTAGCTTGGATGATGCAAAAATTAACTTCTTTTATTTGCGCAAATTTTCTAGTGGTTAAGATATATGTGTGAGATAGAAGAAAAACAACTTTAAAAACGTAGATAGGCTTAAAACGAAAAGATCTAAAATTATCGAATTTCGAAAAGCAAATTATTGATAGTTTTTTTATCTTGTTTATGTTCCTTAGGCGCTTTCGACGAAATTCTGCTTTTGAGCATTGGCCAAAAGAGATTGTCCTGCAAAAATCACTTGAATTGCTTTTGGCTAAAACAAACTCTAGTGCTTCGTCGGTAACGAAAGCTCAGCAGGCTCTTTTAGCAACAGCGTGCGCTAATATCGTCGGGGTTTTTTTCTGTGGAGCTCTCGTTGTCCTTCTTTTTTTCGCTGTTTTTAGGCTCCGAAAAGAGAATTCTGTTGTGTCGACTTATAGAACGGTTCCTGTGGCGAATGAAGTTATCTCTCAAAGCGGACAACAGGAGACTCTGCTGTAGTCAATATGGTATCATTTTCTGACTATTGTGAACGTGCGAAAAAAAAACCGGGTCTCTGTGTACGTAAACTTGGATTATAATCTGAGTTACATCTGCCGCCGCACCTCTAAAGATATTTGCGAAAGAGCTAAGGGCTGTAGCTGTTATAGATAGCAGAGACTGGTCGCACTAGCCACAATTTCTAGTCGATTAAGATAAACGAATTACATTTATATATATATATATAGGCAACTAACGATACTTTTGTACATAAAAAGAATACTTATAATGTCGAGTGTGTGAACGTACGCCTACGCTGTGCACTATATCGAAAGGTCTAGATTTTTCATACTGTGATGAAATAAACTGTACATAGAGCAAAGAAGATGAGTTGTAAGTATGAGTGTAGAAATTTTAGGGTAATGCATAGTTTTCCCAGATGGTAATGTAGCGTACTTTCTATGACCGAGTTTCATACGTTTTGTTCTCGTACATTTTACTATTAGAGTGAGACAAATGCGCTTCAAGTGAAGTCGGGATCAGTTTAAATAGTCTTCCATAATTATGGTGCAGAAACGATCACTTGCTATCTACAGACGCAAAGGTCGTTATGACTGTAGCTAGTCGAGATGAAGTTAGTGGTTCATACCTGGAAATTATGGCGTGGTTGAAAAGTAGAGCCGTTTGAAAAAGAACACGGAGTATTATTGCTCCATGGCTAAGTTAGTTTCTTCGGCTGCCAGAAGGCACTTAAAATGTATTGTTTAAATGAAAACGCCCCCTTTGAACTACTATCGTAATTTATTTGCTTGATTAATTGTTCCGTAGTATAAAATCGTCTTTTCTCGGGTGTTTCTTTTCAGGTTATTCGTTCACTTTATTTAATGATGCGAATATTAATAATTATTATTATTATTATTTAATTCCAATTCATCTTAATATAGTTACTTGCATTTATCTTCATCACTGTTTCCTCACAATAATCTATATAATGTCTCTTCAACATGTCGTCGAGTGTTTTTACAAAAAACCATTGCCGTCTATGTGTTTGTGTTGTATATTGTTTCGTGGGTCGAGGTGGTGGTGGTGGTGCGGGGGGGGGGGGGGGCACGGTCCATTTCCTCGCAGACTTTCGCAAGTTCATGGTGACATTAGTGGTCTTACTAATAGTAGAATCATTGATCTAATCTTATTAACAACAGGCATGAGTTCGTATCATTCACGAGGCATCCAATGCATTGTAGCAATCAGTCTCAATTATTGTAGAATAGTAATAACCATATCTCATAAAAACATATACAGATGTGTATAATGAACAAATAAACTAGCTATTGTTAAGCGATTAACCACAAATCGATTTTTCTCTACCATGATTCCTGTAGTGATCATCAAATTGCTTTTTCATTCGAGTTCGTTTGTTGCATCCGTTACATACTTACTAATCTTCACCAGAATTTTAGCTGGCTTATGGATGTCGAAGACTTCTCCTACGGCTGATCAGGGCAATTTTACTGCGGGGTCAGGAGCTTTTATGGGGATCGACTTTGGCACATTTGGCCACTCGCAACAGAAACTTGAGGACAGGGTTTAAGGACGAAAAGTCCGATCCCGGATATAGCTCGGCTCTTCGGATAACAGAATATCGTATCCTGTTGACGCTTCGCTTTTGTGGTATCTTTGCATCGATACGTATGTCTGCATCTGTTTGTGTAGCTTGTAGTAGTAATAGCAGTCTGCACTCTTATATGTATATAGGGATACAGTATTAAGTTCTTCTGCGGTAGCTATGATTGATTCGATCGCAGTACTCGTCCGTTTTTGGCGATAATTGCGATTCTATTTTATTGGCGCTGTTCGAGAAGAGCCAGTTAAATCATTTTGCTTCAGAGAGAATGTCAGTGATCTGACAATGTTAGCGTTCATTGTATTTAAAAATCAGGTTGTTATATCTTGGAATCGTATAGTGGTTAACGAAGGCAAGGCGATCTTGTGATGATAAATCGTAGAGAGTTGAATTTGTTCCCTTTGTTTTTTTGAACCGGGGCTTAGGCCTCTATAGTGCCGCTCTGCGTTTAGCCTCACTCTTAACGGCGGTATTTTACAACCTGGCTTTCGTTCAAGGCGGAAACATCATTTGGACTTTGCCCTCTTAAGTAGATGTTCGTCTCGTTTAGACAGCTTTGTTGTTAGAGCTGTACGTTTCCGAACGAAGCGATACGTTGTGCGCTGCAGCTCGAATGGTTGTTATGAGAAGGCCATCCAGCCTAAGTCCTGCAAGACAGGCCTACAGCAAGACGTGTTTAGTAGTAAAATAATTATCCGAAGGGAAGGTGTTTCGATCCTTGACAGACTGCGCTAGGGAAACGAGACATTGGATATATTTACTTATCTTGCGCTGTCAGCCTCTGTTCGACCTTAAATTCAGATGTTAGTAAATAGTCCCGCCCTATTACAATACCTCATATTTACTTAGCATCTATTGCGCAATGAACGTCACAAATACACACGCGCACCTCCAATGTATTTCTACCAAGTTTCTTTTGTCTTTCACCTAGTTTCTAAATTATGTATCATAAATTCCGTCAGCAATTTGTTACCCATTAGTACCTATATCTGTACTAAGACGTCTCAATATGCATGCTATTATAAGTTATACGAATTTTGTGCTATAGGATACACACCTTTCGATGCAAATAACAAATACCTTACGGTAATTGATCGAACCGTGCGTTAGTGCGCTGACCGTACAATTTTACAGTGTCCTGTTCACTCTCAATATATATGCTTTCGTACTGTGACACAATGCCTTTACATACTTATTAGATGTATACTTTCCAGCTGTACTCATTTGAAACTTCTTTTTTTTTTTTTTAATTATCATAACTACTTTTGTGGCATTTATTTACTTTTTATGACACTTATGTGTAACTTGTGACGCATGACGCCACTGTATGCCCGCACGTATTTGACCGCTGTCGGCGTAAATGTTATTAAAAATTAGCTATGCGTTCCGTGCGATGCAATGATTCGCAATAAAATAATTTACTGTTACTTCAACTGGTTTTTTACGGAGCAGAATATCACAGCATATATCTGTTAAATACGGTACGACGATTCGTAGTAATGATTATATATCATGATAATAACCATCCAAGTAATATACGAAAACAGCTTAGAATTTATACTGTACACATTAACGAGGACGACCCATTAATGCAATTTTTCGACTGCCTGCTTGCTGCTCTCCTCTTTCCTGTTTGTTGATTTGCTTTGTCGTTTGTTTTTTACTTAGGTAACCTTTCCAGTAAAATGTACATTCATTTTGATAAACAACACTTGTTTCCGCCTTTATGTGCTATATGTATTAAGCTGATCTAATTCTTCTTGCTTTTATACGCCTTCCCCTGCAGCCTTTTCCGTACGTGTGTGTGATCGCATATGTTTCTTAGAACGCTTTCCATTGATAACCCTGCAATATGCATGCTTTTCTTTTACACACAATTTTATTTTTTTTTTATAGACTTTTTCTGAAATCTAGAGAAATAATGATCGAGCTTATCGGTTGTTAAACACTGCTACATGCATACCTCTCGTACGTAGCATTTTCAGCGCACGCACACCGACAAGCATACACGGATACGAGTGCAGTCAATGCCATTTCTGTCTTTGCAAAGAAAAGTCACTGCAGCGTCCCACACTTGGGATTGACGAGGCTCGCCTGACGAGCTCCTTCCGCCTATTCCTATCGTGCACCGGTTCGTGCTAGCATGTTCTACGTGCCAATCGGCTGACGAACAATGCTCAGTCTCACATGGCAGTATCCTATCGTCTCTTCCGTTTAGTCAAACTAAGTAGATAGCAAGGACAAGTAACCTAACTTTTGTAGTATGCACATGAGCGAACTTTCGGGCTCTGCGTGGTCGTGCGTGCGTGCGTGCGTGTCTACGTTTTGGTTCGACGTGACGCATCTCCCTATACGATACACCCGTCTAAAGTTTATCGTAAAAAACTAGCCCGCACCGGTCCCAGAAAAGGTGTTTCTTAGCAGGCAATTAGTATTACTATAGGTGTATTTTGTACTCGCTTACTAAATAAATTATTCTTATTATCATGTTTATTATTGTCCTTTACGTTGTTTTATAATGTCGTTTACCTTTTGCAATCGACTCTCTTGTTTCCAATATAGTCCTTAAATGTCTCCAAAACAAGGCTCGTGCAATCAGATAGTGACAAGCTTGATACACGACTCTTCCACTGGCTAGTGTTAGTTCTATGATCGGGATTATTCTAGGTAATGCTGGCCAATAGTTGTTGCGCCTATTTCTCAATAAAAGGGTCGCAGCGGCTAAATGTTATCCGAGGGACTTCATTGATTGCGTCATCATCAGGCTTTGGTATATTATTCAAGACTATCATATATAATTATAATGATTTCTTAGTGGTATCGTTGGATTTTTGCTCACGTTTGTTTTTTTCAGTGATACTTTATACTGAATTTAGTAGTTGTTGCTATAGCTGTTGACCCATAATGGCTACAGTAGCAGCAATAGCACTATAATTATATTAACTGCTCCTGTAATTATAAATAGTAGTAGGCAGGCCGTTGCCGTACGCATACACAGATATACTCACACGTACGCATGCGTATATCTATATATGTAAACTGGTGGTCACAAAATATAAATCTACCCATCGTTCTTGTAATGGTGATGTTTGTTCTCACCATCATAACCGACAGGGATTCGCTTTTTATATTTTTTCCCCATTCGTGGGCTGGCTAAGTGGGCTAAATGAATACCGCTGTGTGGATATCTAGTGTTGGACGCGAGGTGATCTGGATCCCACCGGCCAGTCAGCCTTCACCCTGACCTCCGGGGGACCTGCATTCTCATGATATGAATATTCGTTTATCTTCATTTGTTCAATCGGCCGTTGCCTGGTGGACATATTTGTGTACATGTTTATGTTTCATTACTGTCGTGCTTTTGTTCTTTACGCTGAGCGGTTTCTCAAACAGAGACTCATTGTCATGCAGTAAGGCCGATGCATGAACCGACCAACCGACATGTAGGATAGCTGTTATTTTAGTATTGCGCCTCTTACGCTGTTCAAGTGCTGCCTGTTATCGTTGCTTTTTTTGTTTTTATGGCTGTTTGGCTTTTATGGTCGATCTTGTGTTCAATGAGTCGATGTTCTGTGTTTCTATCGTCGTCATTGGATGGATAAATCGTGCTCGTATCTATCTGATTTAGTTGTTACTTTTTTTTGGTTATCGTTCGTCGTAATGATGCATTACGTATCATATGTTATTGCATTTATTCTTGCCAGTCTTAGGTAGTGAAGAGATTTTACGTTAAAAGCGAGATACATTATATATATATATATAAAGATGTTGGTTACGTTCGATTGGTTAAAAGATGGATTGAATGTTCGGTACCGATGATGTTACTTTTGGGTGTAATGCTTACGTTTCTGTGGGTTTGTGAGTCGCTCTTTACTTGTCAGTGTTGGCCTAGTCAGACGTTCCTTTTACGTCGAATAGGAATGATGGCTTTATGTTTACTTGTTGCTACATTGCTTGCGACATGATGAATCAAGGTGATGCTTTTAGCGTTAACGGTAGAATCTCTTGTATGTCGTTATAGGCAACGGAAAAAAGTTCGGGCAGATATCATCGATAGATTCGATTAGTGATTTAGTCTAGTGACACAAGTATTTGTAACAGTGGTTGATTGTTAATTACAGAACGTCGTACATGCAACGCTATGATAGATAGCTTGGTTACTGTGGTAAGGACATCGAAAGTATCGATCAATGGAAGTAATATTTTTGCCGTCGATGTACAGTTATCGAATGAAAGATAAAAGGTATTTTTATGCCAACAATCCTACGTAATTTGTATCGAATAGGCATTTGCAAGCGACCATGTACGCGGGAGTACACGGACGCGTGCGTTCACGGTTGAACACCAACTGGGTAAACGGAACCATGAATAACATACAAAAAGATCACACAGTAGAAGATATTGTTGGCATCACAGTAGTTCGAGATAGAGACAAGATCAATTCATGATTCATTACGTCAACAGAAGGACAAAGAGAGAGATTGATAGAGGTTACGCTGTTATCAACAATAAAATAGAATAAGAAAAACACGAAAGCAGTCGAAAAGTGGTCGGCGTTGATGGTGTCCAGAAATTTCCGTTTATCGTTGGTTCTTCGACATCGTAATGTTATAGTTGTAAGCTTTTAGCTCAGATTCATCGTATGCACGCAGTTGCACGTAGGCATCCGTAGGGTTGAATTTACAGTTGGTAGCGCCGAATACGAATATAGCAATATCTCATTCGGAGACACGTATTAAAATTCAGTATCATAGACTACGAACGGACAGACGGACGGACGGCTGTCACATTTAGGGTCTAGCAAGGGAAAAAGATCTAGCACAGAACATTGCGATGCCGATGAAGCGACGATCGGTAACTGGAGAGCTTGCGAACAGCCGTATTTTCTAGCAAACTGTTTTCATTATGATAAATTACCTTATAGATAGATGAACGAAAAGTTACTATTATTATCAGTGTATCAGTTCTAACGAACGGATCTTGCCATTATCTAGACATCATTATTTAAGGTACCATAAGATTGGATTATGTATCTGGTTGTAGCTAATTACATGCTGGTACTACAGTACCACACGTTCTATACATATTTGTTAGTTTAGTTAAGCTATCTTAGAATCATAGATTTCGGCTCTTTGGGAGGTATTTTGTCTGCTATTAGATATGGTATCTTATCCAAAAACAGATTGTGCCTAAGCCTCTAGTTGTTTAGTTTTAATAGTGTTCCGTTTCCGATTATGTACCTGTTCATATTACATCTGGTCGAATCTGGAATACATAAAGTTGTTATCGTAGTTGCCATTGTTGCTCGTAGAATTGCGTCTATCAACGTCTGGCTTTTTTTTTTTTTTTTTCAAAATACGAGACGCCTCTGCTTTTTTGATATGTTTTTCATTTAATTTTTCTGATATCGTGTTGTTAAAGCGATGTTGTCATATATATATATATAGATGTGTGTGTATGTCTCGTCGTAGCTCTTGATGCTGTTGTTGGTAGCTCAATTGTAGTTCATTTGCCTTTTCGAATTTATTATATCTTAATACGTTCTGATATTGTCATGAGTGGCAAGCTTGCCCGAATACGGCAGTTCAACCTACAAATTATCGAGATAGATAGAAAAGTTAAAGACGAATGTCCAGCCATGATTCGGGTCCGATATAGAGTCGTGACGTCTGTTTCGCCATTGAAGTCCCCTTTACGCTACACCAAGCCGGTGTGAATTTGTTTCAGTTGCCGGTAGAGCGCTCGCATATAGAAAAATGCGGCCACAGTGCGCTCCTGCGTTCAGATGCTGTTAGACGCTGATGGCGACGCTAGCCAGAGCGTGGCTAGGACAGCAGCAAACTAGGTCACATCAAAGTGTTTGAGGCCATAGTAATAGCCTATTTAAAGAAAAGAACAATTCCAAAAGAAAAAAAATCCGAATGTCCATATTGACATTTATACTAGAAATTCCCAAGATTAAACAATTGTACACTCGTTTTCCAAACTTCGAAATCTTTATCTGTCGACTTCGTGTATGACCTAGGCCGCTGACTATCAAATCTTACTCTGTGTTCAATTACCGGAACTAAGGCCGCAATCGGACACGTTCGTTGCAGGTCGACTTGATCATGGCCGAGCATTCGAGGAAAATATTGTGCATAACAATGGGGTATTGAGTCTCTGTAATCCGTGTTTTTCTATGTAATGACAGGGCTGTTTGAATTTTTTTAAGGCAAACTATTAACAGACAGCGAAATCGTCGCTTCTTGGATTAACTTTAAATAAAAATCATGGTAGCGATCTTTGGGAGTTTAATACTTTACGTAATGGTATACTTTCTTTAGCTAACGCACTTATGGGGCCATTACATAAAATGAATTTCTTGCTCTTCTGTAGCTGCGAATGTATGTTTACATTGAGATGATAGATAGTAATAATGAAAGGGGAGGGGGAGGGAGGGAGGGGGGGGGGTAGAAGTAAATATATGAGGCTTCTATGCTAAACGCATTTGCCTCTGAGAGGGTTTGACACCTCTCAGTGTGTTTTTATTATTCATCTGGTGTACTCAGAACTCGGATAGTTGTTTTTAAGACAGCTTTGCGTAAGGTTGACGCTATAAATGAATATGGATATGTGTGTGTTTACACATGCGTGAATCGATTCGTAATCCTCTTACGAAAGTGTACAATGATTGGGGTTTATACTACGGTTTTCACGTTAAGGTAAACATTGGTAGGCGTGCGGATTACTTAAAAGATCAGGCGTTTATAATTTATGTTTATACATTAGCTAGGAGAGGCGAGGGCGGGATTTTGTCCTTCGAGGGGCCGGCTTTTCGAGCTAGCTGGCGTTCAGCTCGAGTTGAACCGATAGTATTCCCCACTGATGATGAAATTTTAACAGGTAAGTATCCTTGGTTGTTCGTGTCCTTCGGTAAATGGCAAAGTTCATAACTGAACTAATCTCAATTGCATTTATTATATATTGATAGTGATACCGATGCTGATCGTAAAACCAGCTGGCTGAGTGTCTGGTTAGTAGGCGACGATGGCTGTAGCCAAAGGATTGCTTGCGTTCAATAGATTACGTGGATTCGCTCTCAATCGTTAATTATAGATGAATTAAGTGTTGGCCGTTGACGGGCCTTCGAGATCATCCCAATGCGACAACGATGATCGCGTTGATGTTCGCTGAGGTACGAAAATAGGGACCGCTTCACTTTGAGTTTGATCAACGAGGGGCTGCCCATGTAGTGGAGTCATTTTTTCTGTATCACCATCACTTAAATCTTTTTCACCAAGGGCTTCTTGAAGCTCTTCGAGCTTCTCCTCGCGTCAGCACCACTCATCATCAGAACCTGAATAGTCGTGAGGGGTACGCACAGCAATTATGGTATCTCTTGGTTTTGGTGGACCACCCCAAGGCCCACCATCGATGGCTCCCAATGGGTCACCTGTAATCGTTCCCTCAAATGAAGAGAGCAGAACTATAGAAACGATCGCACTCGTAGTGATTCTTATGTTAGCAAATGCATATAAGCGACTGTTCAAATAAGATATTTCGTTTTTGCAAATCAGTGTAGACAGAAATGCAAAGAAAAATAGCCCAATCGCGAAAAAATCAATTGATATGCACGCTGTTATCCTACGCTTTCAGGCAGGTTGCGGGTGGCCAGATAGAATGCATGTGCTATGTGCTATGCTAAAATAATGCCAGATTATTCTGCCTTAAAGTTAAAATATATACGTACATATATCTTTTTTCCTAAGGAAATCCTTAGGTACGGACGAGTGTAGGTACTTGCCTGGCTTGTAACCATTCGGTAGCTGCTGCATTGGCGACTGCAGTTGTCTCGGAGGGTGCCTAAGGTCCCTGTAGAACGGCGGCTGCTGCGATCCGTAGCCGGCGTGAGCTGCGAGTCCGGCCACCTGCTCTTGTAAAAGCGGTGACAAATGCTGCTGCTGTTGTTGTAGATGTGCCGGATGAGCTATCGTATGTGGATGACGACTCCACGAGGTAACGTGCGACGGCGTTGAGTGGGTTGGTGATGCACTGACATGCGGAAAATTGATCGTCCCGCACTCGTACTGAGTCAGTGTTGGCGAGTTAGCAACAAAGGGCATATTGCCTGATTGGAGCAGAAGCAGAGTGGACGGTTTGTTGGGCGTAGGAGGCAGGCGACGACCGCCTCCACGGCGGCCTCGCCTGCTACCTACTGCCGCCACTGGAAGGCTCTGGGCAGACGTTGCGGGGCTAGGAGAGCGCGAACGTTGCTCGAGCTGGGTGGTGCCTGTAATTATTCCAAATTGTTGTGGATGACAAAGCAAGTTATTATGTTAAACCTAGGTAACCGCGTTGTTCGTAAAGGTTTGCGGGTCCTATAATATAGTCTCATAAGGAAACAGTTTTCTAAGGGTAACCAGTAGAAACACTATTGCATCTCCTACTCCTAATATATCCAACATTAATCCCCATCATGGCACAGCCGCAATGGAAGTATCCCAGTTGAGAGATGCTAGAATTGACGCTAGTAAATTCATATTCGCATTGAAATACGCGAAGCGATCACTCACTCGACTTTACCGATTTATTTTATTATTAACTTACTAAAAAAATGTACGTCGCTCCTGCTACCCAGATATGTCAGTACAATTTCTCAGATCTTCATCTTAAATTCAACGCTCTTCATGGAGCTGAAGCGTTCAAAATGTTCTTACCTTTCTAGCGATACCTTTGTATTGTTTCATAGATTTTTTTTACTTGTTGTGCATGCATCGTAAGCTATGCTGTTACATTGAATAAAAATACAAGAAATATATATTGCCAATAAAAAATTCGGCTAAGGAAGGAAAACAAATAAAGCACAACACAAAGGATCCCAATCTAAGGAAAGAAAACCATAACGAACTTTGCTAAAAAAACAGGACCCTATCGATAGCAAAAAATCAAAGCCAGGGCTAACATTTGTTTCAAAATCTGGCCACTGTATACAAGTGAAACAGCATGAAGTCACGTCATATAAATAATGATCCGTACCCTGAAGCGAGTGAAGTATATGGTGAATACAGACACCTACTCGGTCCTAGCACTTATAACATTACCAAATCATACTGTAATAAACCTTTTTGCGCGCGATACAAGTGGTGCATCGAAAATATCTTGGGAACATAAAACCCTGTCATATTATGTTTCGGACGAATGCTATAGGCTTACCATAATACTCGCTGTGGGTGGGAGTTCTACAGTGTTGTTGCCTATGAGGATGTGACGTCGATGCGGGGTGCTGAGAGGAACGTTGACTGCTGGGCGATGGAGATCTAGATCGCCGACTGAGCGAGGTGGTTTTATATTCTGGGCTTGCATGTCTACTTGTAAGTTGATAGCCCTGATACCGTTGGCTATGACGATATCGACTAGGCGATCTCTCGAAGCGGTGCGGCGACGAGAAGTACTCATCTCCGTGCAATCGCGCTGAAAGTTCAGTTCGAAATCGTCTATGGTCAAATTAAAGATTCAGAATATGGCTCTCTATTAACTACCAGAATCTAAGTTATCGTCTTTAAAATATTCTCCCACTAATTCGATGTACGGATTCGACCGCTTTATCCAGTCTTCAAGACGGATATTTAACTCGACAACAGCAATAGGCCTCGCGTTTTTTCTCAAATTTCTTCAAGTACTTTCTGAACGAAGTTACAGGTGGCCAGGTAATTTGACTACCAAAGTTAAGCCAACACAAAACTTCCTGTGGAAAATGCACTGCGAACAATTACCTGTAACCCAATGCATTATCGTTATGGAGCACACGAATAATTTTTCCAAACCCCTGTTGCAGTAGACATAGTCATTAACGTAATTATTATTTTTAGTAACAGTGCGCAATTTTCCGATAAAAAAAGAGAAGACAGGAATAAATTTCCGACGCCTGCAGTGGCGTGTCGGAATGTCTTTTGAAGTGCATTAAGGTTCTGAGGCGTTGCTAACAGGTCTATATTTGATCCAAACTCAAGTTACTTGAGTTTCACTTCCAAATGATTATTTTAAATTGTCCGGCACAACCCGTGTGCCATGTCTGACCTTTCGGCGATCTCCCGAATGGAACTCGCTGATTTTTTTAGCTTACGCCAGAGCCCGGGATCACCCTCAAGGTCCGCTTGTCCGTAGCGAGATCGTTGATACCATTTGTACAAAAGTTTTCAATCAAGTTGGCACTGCTTGTAAAGACTGAATTTCGCTGTCCACATAACGTATAATGAGTGATCTTTGGTATTCGTTATTACTTCATTCTCCAAGAAACGCAACACGGCCGATAGACTTCCGGCTCAAAAGTCCTTTATTATAGTGCATTTTACGGCCTCCGCAGTAGTCTCTAAAGTAACTCCAAAGCCGAAAGTTTTGAGGTGCTCCATATCGGGAATCAGCCACAAAAAAAAATTGTAAAACATAAAGTCCGAAGTACATGCTCAAATGGTTACGGGTCGCGGACAAGCGGGCGATTGTGGAGACACAAACCCCAGCCACGATTCGGGCGCTCAGACCAAGAGATCGTGGAAGCAAGGCTTTTATATCTGCTGAAGTTTTTATTGAATAGGATCATTATGTAGCTGCTTTCATGTTCGGCCTTTCGTAACTGATGTAGCGTAAGTTACTGTCCTATGAGAACTACATACCTTTAGCTCGTCCCTTTCGAGAGGTCTCATATTTAACCATGTCGACGACATCGCTAACTGCGTCCGCTAAACCCCTCCTCGGCGAGGGCGAAGGAGATCGTCTTCGCAAGTAAGGGGACCGACGTCCATCTAGGCGCTGTTCTGGAGGCGACAACGAGCCACGGCGACGCGGCGACGGGGACCTGCCTCTCACACCGAATTCCGGGTGTAGGTGACTTGAAGGTCCCCCGTGTGAACAACCTGATTCTGAACCTATAAATATGGTGTCATTACCTGACATCACTGTGCCTTTGCACATATCTTCAAAAAGAAATGTGATTTTTTACTATACGCAAGTGAAGAGGCTACTGCAATGACAGGCGCCAGTTCGGAGACGGCAAGGCAAGCCTATGTGGGTCAAGTTAAGCACGCTTTGACAAGATAAGATTACCTTACATTGCTTGCTATCACTTGTTCGTAAACAATTACTAACACAGTATTCAGGACGACCGTTTATTTTCGCGTGATATTAATTACCTGACTGCTGTCCGTGATGGCTGCTCTGAGCGATATGGCTCGGCCGTTGCCGCGCGGCTTCGGCTTCCATTTGTTCCACCTTCGAAAAGAAACTATGTTTGAGATATCTGTCCGACTATAGGTCATCTTAAAACATCGCTCCCGATGCACAGACAGGAAATATAGTAGCTCGATAGAAGGGCCGAAACAGGACAGCGGTGCTTACAGTCGAATGGCAGTCTGTTGCCGGAATCTCTTAACGACTTGTTGTTTTAAAGTCAAATTGTAATTGATGAAGTATCTCAGAGCAAGTCAAGGAAATAATCGATCGTACCTGATATTGGCCTTAACCATTAGCTCAAATGCGTGAGCCAGGAAGGTATAGAGCCCACGGTATCTATAATGATATTCTACCTATTTTGCGCAAACCTATAGGACAATGCACATGCTACTTATTCTGGAAGGTCGTTCTATCCTTTAATACCTCTAAACCAGGGATTGTATGATATTACTGGATTAGACAGGTTAGACTCCGTTCGTCGACCGACGTGACATGACCACAAGCCACAGGCAATATTAGCGAACAGAGTTGCAGCGCTAGAGCTCGTGCGTATATGGGTGAGACCCACTGTGTGGAGAGGCCAGTCGAGAGAACGTGGTCAGGATCTTTTGGGCTAAAATGTCCTTGAATTAAAATTAGTCTTTACACTGATACAGATACTGAACACGGATCATGGAGTTGTCAAAAAATGCTATTCAATATAAACCCGTCTATTTTCGGTTCATGAAAAAATAATTCAACTAAGAAAGCTAAGAACGAACGCAACACACTGAAGAAATCACCTCAGACATTCAGTATTAGAGGAAAGTTATATAAGGCAAAGGACGTTGATGGCGACGGCTAAGTTAAGATTGAACAACGTACAAATTGAGTACGGAGAGGGGGGAGGGGTGCGTTTAGAAGCGACAGCAAGGCAGTACTGAATAATCTTTGCCACCCATCGCTCGTCAGGTAGGAGCTGATAGCCAACAAGAGGTCTAAGTGAGAAACTTACTTGCTGGCGACTCTTTTTTTGTTGTTGTTACTGTTATTGCTATTATTATTGTTATTTGTCAGGGTACTATTAGTCATTAATGAAGCAGCAGTCCAGGCAATAGACAAGGAGTAAAGCAGTCAATCAACGAAATGTTAAATTGTCGTCAATCAGTCAATCAACGACAAACTCTATCAACTCGAGGGTAAACAGGTATTAAATTTATTCCACTCTGGAAATGCTAGTATAGAAGTAGTATGTAAATAAGGGAGGTCGTAATAGATTTAACTATTATGAATTGTTATGATGGGTGCGAGTTTGCGTTGCAAAATTGATTGATGCCGTAGTTCTTTTGCCTTTCGTTGTAGCAGTTGATGCAGATAGAGAGAGACAGTCAAAATGTTACCACTTTTGTCGGACGCGGATAGCAAGAAGGGGTGATGCTGTTGGTAGCGCAATCAATGCTTGCCGATTGGACGGAGGGGCGCGGCGTGGCACGTGGGGCGAACGTTTTGTACGGCCCCCGAACTGCGTTAAGTTGCTCTTCGATTGAGGTGGTGAGTTCTGTCTCAGTCGGCACCTCGGCTAGGCAGTTCCACTCAATTTGTCAGCTTATATCGACTTTGGCCATCTCCATAAGGTCAGTCCACGACGGGCCCGTCTGCAACGGAATGCTCCACTTCATATCCTGTCTACGAATAGCGTGTTTTCTTATATGTGGGCAGAACCAACTCGCAAACAAGTTTCTGCTCTGATTCCTTTTTGTAGGTCATCTTGACTGACCCGAATTCAGCCCGAGTTTCTATTTTCTGTCTGTCTACAATCTTAGAGCTACGGCCCCTACCTGCTCTACTCCACAGAGAAGGGTGATTCTGCTTGAAATGCGGAGCAACGACTCTTTTTTGAAAAGAGAATAGAGAGAGCTCAGAGTTGTTCGGCCTTTGTTTCCTTTCCGAAAATCGTGGGCCAATTCCAAATTCAAATTTTCTTTGACCTCAACGGCTTTCCTACGAGCAGTACGTTAGAATCATTTGAATATATTTAAAACCCATAGCTATCAACTACACCACGTCTATGATCGTTTTTCGTGCGCATTAGAACGATTCATGCCTTCGAAATATAATCTAACAAACTACGGTCTAATTATCTACAGCTACAAAGTTTAGTAGAAAATATCTGTGGCTATAGTGACAGACGATCAAAGGGCTACCTGTTTTTAACAGCTATTAACGGCCTGTATTATTACCTGGATGTCGAATGGCACGTATATCAGTTTGGTTCGTCATCATAATCATGATTATTTTAGCATCTGTCATCATAACTGACTTGTGTCCCGTTGAAAAGCTGTTTGACTGGTGGTCGGTATCGCGTTGAAATCTCGGTACCCAGCTGATGTCACTTGTGCGGGAAGGGGCCTTCTCGTGTGTATAGGTTATTTCTCTACATATACATCTACAATACGCACGATCGGCTGAATAATAAGGGGGAGCCTAGCTAATGTCGTTTTGGACAGACAGAAAAGGAGGGAAAACAGAATTGTAGGCATGCCCGACTACTGGGGGGCAAAAAGGATCGCGTTGGCCATTCCACGTTGTGATAGAGATGAATAAAAAGAGAGCTGTTATCATTATTGAGAGTTCGTTTAATTTAGGTATATATGAATGGCGGCAACAAGCTAAAGTGCTATTGATGAGTGACTTAGGTGACTAAGTGCCAGAAAGTCAGATCATCAAGTAAGGCATCATCCAGACGACGCTCAGGGCAGTGTGTACGGTGTAAATGAAAATAGCCGAATAGAAAAAGAGCGACCGCAAAACGCTGAACTAGCTCGAAAGCTTGCGGTTGAGTTTTGCGAAAGTTTTGCTCCAACTAGTAATATCCGGAACTAAGTATATACACGTAGGTATGTACGCATATATCTAGTATATACAAGATATTTGCGTAGACCTGAAGCCTCGGATAAGGCTTGCGTCTAGGCTACTTTTTTTTTTCTAGTACAGACATAAAGCGTGCCCATGCAACCATGCTTTGCACGCGTAAAGATCTTGTAAAACGTCAAAGGATTGGTGATCTTCCAGCGTGCTGGCCCGCGAGGCCGGAACGAGCCCATGCTAAATTTTGAAATTTGCGAGATGGTAATATCATAAAGACGCGATATATGTTCACATTGGAAATTACTGAGCTGCTATGCAGTAAACTGAACGCGTTATTCTTATTAATTATTCAATGAACATTGGTATCATGAGATACCAGTTTTTTTTTTCGTCTTTTCATAAACTCTCTTTACCATTGAAAATAAATTACCATCAAAAGCGAACATGTGCTTTTAGGACCGTACATTTAAGATATACATCTCAACCGGAAGTAAAGAGCGAAAAAACTATTTACTCCTCTTCTACCTGTTATTATCCTTTAGGCTCGTTGGCCGATCGTACTTCTTACTGCATAAATGTGAATATTCATTTTTGTTAGCATGAACATGTTATAACGAAGGGAGGCATTTGTCAAGCCGACAGGAACGGGATCGGGTCGGATTGGAGTTTCAATGAAATCTGGGGCTTGCTCGTCATAATTCGGTAAGACAGAGTTCGAAGGTGGTGGGCAGACTTTCGAATTTTGGCGCGTTGGCCGCTGGATGCTGTGTCTCCTGTTGCTGGCTAGGCGTACCTGCATGGCGGCTTGGATTATGCTCATTCTACGTTTTCGGCGACTGCTACCACGTCTTAGGAAACTGAGCGATCGATTCCACTGTTTATCACTTGACATTCCTGCTTGCGTGTCGATGCTGAAATGGTACCCAATGCACAAGATGCGAAAACGCAGGATGACAACGAGTGAACGATACGGTTACCCCAGTAATTAATGGCAAAAGGGAGGTGTGCTCAAGGTGAAATCACACGTGTTAAAATATCTACTGTAATTAATATCAGCTTGCTTGTAGCTAACATCTTAGTCTTAACACTTGTCAATGCTCTTAGTTTACCTTCAAGCTCCACGTATTGCCTTCTCCATTTGGCATTTAAAATATTCATATTCAAAGCATTTTTTTACAAACCAACCTAAGGCTCGCACGATGAGCGCCGAATTGTCCATGGTGACTGAGCGGAAAGACTAGATGCAAATCGTTGCTGTGTGTTGCCGAGTGCTCTGCAGATCCGTTATGGCTGGAATGGAATACGGGCTGACCGTGGACTGAGGGGGTTACCCCACGCAAATGCGTCAGGGCATTGTGACCTCCATGGCCATGGCTCAGCCCGTGACCATGTTCTCCATCGGCGAATCTTCCTTCCGCGTCAGGGTCCGAACCCGGACCCTCAAGGCTCCCGTGCGAAACACGAGTGTTGGTGTTTCGCACAGCGCCCATAATTCGTTGAAAAAAGGAAGGCCGCTATATCGGGGGGTGAGGGTGGACAGAGAGAGAGAGAGAGAGAGAGGTGGAAGACAATAATAAAAGCAAAACCGATCAACAATCAACTGCCTGTCGCAAGCGGCCCCGTAATCCCACTTATGTTCTGGATCTGGCGTGCGGGGGTGGGTGGGTGGGGCGAGCGTTCGTGCGCGCGCGCGCGGCTTTTGCCGTTGATCGGGGGACGTCCGTGCAGTGCCAATTACCAGCACTGCACTTCATATCAAGTCGGCTTATTATGTGATAGAATGTTGAGCCGCTATGGCAATATAATGAATGTGATATATATTGCCGAACGTGCACGACTTTATTAGTATTATCATTATAATAACCGACAAAGTCCTATAACCTGACGGATAATGTGTCGCTCTAGCATAGTTGAGGATCGCTGTATCGTTTATTTCTTTTATTTCCTTTTAGTGATGAATGTTATTGATTACACGTAGAAGATCTGAGTGGTTCTAGCTGATCGTAACAGTTTTAGTTTGGTGCTCTTATACATTTCATTGCCATATTAATTGGAGTAGATGTTGATTTGACAATCTTTTGTATTGCGTTCAGCGATCATTTATGCAAGAACGACAAATATAATCGATAGAAAGTTTGTCAGGATAACTGGACAGTATAAGATCTAAACGCATGCACACGAAAGGTTTCCTTGAGCCCTACTCCAAGTAACCACCTGTTTAAAACAACGAATACCAACCAAGCTAAGGGAATATATATACTCAATGCATAATGTCACTATAATCATCACTCCCCGTAACCGTTAAGAGCTAAAAAACAGAAGATTTGTGTGCGAGCAGATACGTGCAGTTGGACTCAGTCTTTACTTCCATTCAGATCAGCTCATGCTGGACAGGGCGCACGATTTGCATGCTCATGCATCAAGTGGCTGCCAGTGTCGGTAATTGTCAGTGGGCTGTTTATTGGTGAACAAAACATTTGTAGCATTTATAAATAGCGTTAACTTCAAGATATGTTCGCAATAGATGAGGGTACGCTTCACAAACTAAATAGATCCCGGTAAATTAGATAAAAAAACTGTGATGACTCTTATTATTATTTAGTAGAGTTTTATTTGCAGTGTCCGTGTATCTAATACAATAACAAATTTGATACAGGTTTCATCAACAGTCTTTTGGACAACAGTGAACCATTGCTTGCCTGCTTATAGCCGTAGAATTTACCGAGCATCTGGTTTGTGACGGAAAGTTGCCGCCGCTTCATAATGTTTGAAGAGTGCTCAATTTTACTGTTGTTTTTTTTAATGTGTGCAGCTAGTTCGGAAAATTGCATGGAAATGGGTTATGGTGACATCAACAGAGACGTGGGCATACTCAATTAAGGTCACGGGCCAGGTAAGTAACCCATATTTTCTTTTTTTCGTTGTTATCTTTCCACCATAGCTTTATTGTAATGATTTTTTCGCTCGTATTCGTCTGTTCATTAGAAGGCGACTGATGTTTTTTAACATTTAGGGGGAAGCGTTTTCTAAAATGAAATCGAAAGCAAATGTGACCTTATACTTTCCGACTTTGTGGTCGCCATGGAAACTATTTATATGAATATATTCGCAGCTTTATTGGTGCTTCAGATAGTAACTGATTCAGAAATCAATGTTTTCTGGTGAAAAGGTGTGTGTCTCTTTTATATGTGTGCTTATGTATGTGTGCATTGGTAGAGATTTATATCATGCCTGTCTGCTGTTCTTTTCAATAAGAAACACCCACATAGGGGCAGGCGTCAGACTTTATCGGAAAACATTGGAGAGTGAGTTGGAGTACGTGTCATGTGTAGTAAAACCAGGGATAAAGCAGAAAAACTCTCGACAGTCTTAGCTATTATCGAGTCAGTTTCTATATATATACATATATACATATATATATATATATATATATACGTCAGAGTTAAGTGTAAAATAGGTTGAAGAAAAAGGGAAATTAGAAAGTGTGTATTTTGTGGCAGCCGGCAGATTGGACCGGGAGAGGCAGATAGTGTAAGGGTAACAATACGAAAAGTCTGCCCCCTTAAGCGGATGGCGTTTGGATTAGATCAATTAAGGAAAACGAGAAGAAAGTGTGATCATAGATTATATAATTAACAGATGAGTTAATTGATAGTAGTACGAATGATTGGCTTTTGATATATACCGCGGCGGAGTCAGGAGAAGATGGCTGTGGTAACGTTTCGTCCTGTAAAATTGAACCACAATAGCGGATCGAGTCATCATCATCCCTCCAACTGGTGACATCGAAAGGGTAAACATCACACCTTTCGTTGGTAATCAAGTAAAATCTGCTGCAATGTGCCCGGCAAAATCAGATACATTAATGTTACACGTCGTTATGTGCTTACGGCTAGAACTTTTTTACCTAGCCGTTTTCCAACCGTTGTGTTGTCACCATAGATAACAGTGTGCCGTCGTGTACCAAAATGTACTAACAATAAATGTAACTAGAAGTTGAACTAAGTACCGGTAATGATTACCCCTAACGTACGTTGTTCTGTGCTACGCTTGCAAGAGCCAGGATAAATGGCTAGTCCGGTATAGAAATCTCGGCTTAAATAGCTCGGCTTAAAATTGGAAAACGTATTAGTGGTTACCTTAGCATAAGTAAACGACCTTAGCGTACATCCAGGTAAATCATAGGTAGTGGTCCTCGCGGTTGCAGATCGATCCTCGTCAATAAACAGACAGCTATGTCAGATGAGCTCGATCCCGACTACTGCGTTGCACGTACGCAGTCAGAGTAAGCCTAGTCCCTCTAATGTCTAAATCCCTCCCCGTAATGGAAGAACAAGGCAACTGAAATAGGACCTCCATAACGTGCTCGATTGATAGCACAAGACGTGCGCCATCATCCAAGCAAGAGCTACGACGTGCTGAATCTCGGACCGATCGACCAATCACTAGTACACAGTATATGCACGTATATATATATATATATATATATACGTAAGTTTGAGGCATAGGTTATATAGATTGCATTTCATTCCAACATCAGGCGCAGCACATAATGCATATATCTATAAGTTACCTATAAGCGGTATTAGACCCATGTACGTATTAGAAGTACGTAAACAGTATCTACTATGCTGCTATTTTTTATATGCGTAGGCTGTCTTCTGTTGAGGTGACTAAGTACACAAGACGACGTAGGTGACTAAATTTAGATAAGAAAGTTGCCTATAATCTACGATCGTATATCATCACACCACTGTGCACTGGATATTCTTTGATTTGGCATTTCCACTCGAGCATAACTAACCATTAGAGCTAGCCAGTTATTAGGTAAGCTCTTTGTTCTCATATCTTAATCATCTCAGAGAGGTCGTAGTCAATCAGCTAATTGGCCATCGCATCAGTTCGGGCAATGCAACGCAGACGACTGCGGCTCCAAGCAAAGTTACGTAGCAGCCATTCATCATTGACATCGCAGCCAGCTTTGCAAACAATAGTCACCTTAGTAGTAATAGAATACTAATTATCATATGGAATGATAGGTGTGACAGTGAGCGCCTATAGACACTGACGAGGTAAGACATGTGCTGAGCACCTACATTTTGTTTACTCGGATAGGTCTGTTTAGGTGAGTCCGTACATGACGCTCGCGAGTTGCGGGAGACTACGGAGGAGACACGTGAAAAGGAAAGTAATTCGGTTCCCGTCGTTGCCTATACGGGCTGTACGCGGACGCTTTTGTTGCCTACATTTTGGAAACAAATAGATCTGTGAACAATGGCGAAGGCCAGCTATTGCTGCAAGTACGTCAGATTTTTAATTGCGAACGACTTCACTACATTTCTATATATTTTCTGCAGTCAGTTCTTTAAGCAGAGGTACGACGAGCTAGATTGTTTAGACAATAACTTCCACAGTCTTATTTGTTCCGCACCATATAAAAGAGAAATAAGCCTTTCCACGTTAATGGATTTCGAACTGGGATCGAACGTCTTCCGCCGTGATTGAGTGAGCATTCAGAATGTACGCCACCTTTCGCGCCCGTTTTATCAAACTCTTATGTTATACATTAGCATCTATTGCAAATGCAAATTATTTCTATGCAATTATATACCTAGCTGTAACACACAGGCAAAAAGGTTCGGCATCCTTACGCATACTAAGGAAACACGCGTTTCCTTGATTGGACAGCGTCGCGAACCTACATGTGCTTTTCGTAGTTTTTCTCGTGACACTTAGACGAAAAAAGAGGAGGATATCCAAATTTTCAATGCGTGCACGTTATCGGTTCACAAGTATCGCCAGTTTCATTCCCTAACACGAACAGGAAAACACATACGTCACGATCATTCTAATTCATTCAGACTTCGTCCAGCACGCACTGGCAACGAATCACTTATTATCATCACGAATCAGTACGCGCATACATATAGAAAGACGCAATGGCAGCGACCTGCAACTTCAGGTACCACATCACAGCAGCCGTCACTGGTCAGACAAATGATAGTCAGTATCAGCCAAGCGAGCTAAGACGATCCAACCTAATCAATCAATAGTCACGAACGTTTTGTTAAGAGCGATACGGCCAGTGTTCAGCCAGGCCTATGTTAGCAATGCATGATTTGTCGAACATGGGATCGTCGACTGGTCACACTTTTCTCATCATAAGTCACGAACGTTCTCATCTGTCGAGAGCTGTTGCTCCGGCCAGCGATAGTTCGTCTGGACACTAGCACGCTTCACGCCATTCAATATGAGCTATTTGTTTCATGGAGAACAACACTAGGAACATCATAACACGGACCACGAACAATTGCAGCATTGAGTCAGCCTGTTTCATTCGCCAATAACCAGACAATATAGCAATCATAACTGGACTAATATAGTACTAGTCATAATAAAAATATCGATCATAAGCCATTTCGACACTGCTGTCGCACTCTGCTAGACTAGATTGTATAAAGATGAATAATAATAAATAAACAAAAAATAATTACGAACTCCAAGCGATTATGCTGCGCATACTCGACGTTCGAATACACGGCCTGGGCTAGTAATGCGTAGAACATTCGTGAAGTTCAGTAGATTTTTTTTCCGAAGCCTAAAATTTGAATAGTGCCACAACGAGCTTCGCTACACTACGATCGACTCATTGGCTTGTTGTCGATAGCTACTCAACCTATTTTGTCGGATATACACTATAGCCTACTATACATTTTTCTGTAGAGGTACGACTTCGCCTCAGAAGATGGTGCCAATCGAATGCGTTACACTGATATGCAGCCAGCATAAAACACATTGTTTATCAATGGCTTACTTACCGCGCCTAATGCACCAGGAATCTGCCCGAATCTGGTGCCTTTCCAATTTTCTAAAATAAGCAGACCGCCGTATATCTTGCCTACTGTGAGTTTTCCAGTACGCAGCTCTGAAAAGCAAAATAGATCCTCTCGATTAAGTCGTTCTCGTGTAAATTCAAGGCAAAAGCTAATAGGACGGTGAGCGGCGTAGTTTCTCGACAGACCTTGCACAAAAGTCCGATGAAAACCTTAAATATTTGCGAGTCCTTAAGCAAATGCCAAGTTGGAGCGCCGAAAAGTTCTTTGCTAGATCAGTTTGTCTCCGCTATTTCATTGCAGTGTCTTCAGGTGTGAAGGTGATTCATGTTTAGCTTGCGCCCAGGTCTGCGGTACAACTTAACAGCTGTTCGAGGCACCATGGCAAGTAGCGAAACCTGCATATATCTAATATTTCAACTTCTCGGACAGATATATATTGAAGCTATTTTAGATGTCGCCTCTAGAGTTGCACGTCTCTACAATAATGTTATAACTAAACTAAACTGAAAAAATAGCTAACGAAGGTAAAATTCGTAATTTAATTGCCCCAGTCAAAAGGTTGGTCTCTTTTGTACTTTAACATAATGCGTATGTATTGTTTTTCCGAACTTCCATGGCAAAAATAAATGTACCTATTTAAATAGACTCATTTTAATATCTTTATATCCGACTTTATGACCCGCGCGCATAATCAGATTACCTAACTATGAAAGCAGACGCTGAAATGATTTCTTGTCCAACTATCGTAAAAACGGTAATTTGTAACCTACTTGTAGTACAAATAGCCCACTTACCCGAGTCAGGGGGAATAAACTTGTCGGTCACCTTCTTGGCCTGCAGGGGCCACAGCTTCTGGATGGTCACCCTGAGCTCCTTATCGGCTTGGTCCATCTCTTCGGCCGGTCGCATTTTGATTGACAGGTTTTCACGGATCAACGCAAACAGCGTTGAGGTAAAGTTGACCTTGCCATCCTCCGTTAGCGGCATATTCATCCGAATAAGTTTTTTGTATGCAAGGCGGTACGGACATTTGTTTCCAAAACCAAGTGGTGGGTCCATATTCCGTAGCATATCATACATTTCACCGTAGTGAATGTAACCCCTGTAAGATGGCAGACACCGATAAGTACGTCTTAATTCTGAAGAAAATCTTAGGTATTCTTCAAGTATAAACCGCTTCTTTCTTCACTCCGTCCTAGTTAATTAACAAGAAATCACCCAGAGGCAGCAATCATCTCGTAATGAAAATCGGTCTAACATCGCCTCAGGGATGCTGAGATGTAGAAAAATACTCATCGTATCGTTATATGTGTAGCCAGGTCTAACAGCGAATAAAATGTTTGACGAAATGGGCTCAGAATCTTGGAAAATAAGTTGGTGAAACAGAAGCTCCGTATATGAAGGCAGTTACAACTTGTGTGATCGTATTAATAATCGGAGTAGATCATAGCAATAATCAGGTGACCGAAATACTAGCACCGAATGGGAGAACTTTGCAGCTTTGTCGGATCAATCAGAAATCAGTGCTGTCAATCAATGCAATAGATGAACGGAAGGACAAACGCTAGTTCTTACGTGGCATTTGGATCGTACTCGGCCCACACTCGAATGAACTCGTCGAGGTGATGGGCTCCGAGAATAGACGAGTCTCTTGTCAAGTAATCGAAGTTGTCCATGATCACAGCCACGAATAGATTCAGCATCTGCAACAATCGTAAATTTTTAGCACCATATTCTATAGATTGCATTCATATGACTTGGCCTCGCGGCCACATTTTACCAAACCACCTAGGCCTCACAGCTCACTACGTCTCACCTGATAGGGTAGCCACTCAGAAGAAAGGTAAAATCTTTCTAAGGCCGATAAAACATGTTTCCTCGCTGTTAACCCTATCGAATACAAGGTTGCGCTGGGAAGATTATATGAAAAGAACCTAAGTGTATTAGAAATGCTCTATGGAAATCATTTGCTTATCCAAGGGATAATACATTCAGCTTTGTTCATGAACCCTTCTTATATGTACAGTTATACAAGCTGAATACTGACTTGTATTTTTTTAATTTATCTCGAGAACGATGAGATTCACGAAAATATATGTATATATATATATGGCATCTAGCAGTATAATGAGATTTCTCTCAAAAACTACTGATTTTCGGGTCCCTTCACAAACGCCTTCGTTCTTTATGAAACGGGAACTTTTTCTCTTAAATTCATGTTTTTCGACTAAAACAAAGTTTTTGGTTTGGCCTTTGACCGATGTTTGATTATCCTAAACTTTATTTATTATAATAATAATGCTTTCACCGTGCACTACGCTGTATTCGATAAAGTAAATTCAATGCAAAATACGTATAAATATATACCTATCTCAATTATCTCCTTATGGTTAGAAAATACTATTTAAGAATTTAATTTCTAACCGTTTTTTACGAGCTAAAGAACGCTGTAACGATTTCAGCCAAATATAAAGTAAATTCTCGATGATTAAGGTATTCTCAAAAAATATCAGGCTTTTGAGGAAATTTAAAGAGCTTTAAATTTTGAATTTTTAAATAATTTTTCATAGAAAAAAACATATTCTCGTAACAAAAACTAAGTAGAATAGGCAAACATTTTCATATACATCGTTAAAGTTTATTAGTTGACCGTGACAAAAGCTACCGATTACGGATATCGCAAATGTTCGACAGTGAATTCACTCAGTGATCAAATCTGATCAACTAGGGCTGAAGGATACCAATCCGCTCCAAACAAGTTGGCGAAACTTGAGGAAGATAGAGGTGGAAGACTATTTTGCTAATAGCTTTATGCAAATGCGATCTCTTTAGACATCGGTATCTGTGTTCGGTATCTATCTGGTATCGGTAAGACTGCATTAGTAGAGGTTGCCGATAAATAAAGTTCTTACATATCCTCGTGAAGCACATCGCAATGGAGACGATTGCGAGGGACTGTTTCTTCATTCATCCCAAACATTCGTACCTCTATAGATTTTTTACATCGGTAAATCTAGTTACAGATTGTTTGATGTACAATAAAGTACATTTTACTTTACTAAGTAGTTGCTATAGTCTAACACTTTCTCTGCTAACCGTTGTAGAAATCCGTAGATACATACCAAAAACGAGCAAAAAAAAATAAACGATACGAAGTAGGCGTAAGCGAGATTCGATCCACAGTCGTTGGTCGTTTTCCGACTTTGCGGGTCGCATGGACGTCCTTTAATGCATGCCAGCATGATACCCTGCCATGCTTCGCCCGTAGCGCATCTGTTTAGAATGGGTTTACCAAGAACCGCGATTAAGGTGGATTGTACCGTAGCGATGGGTGAATAAGTGGTCGATGAGTGCGAGTCATCCAACATACACGTTAAGTAACGATTGATATAACGAAATCATTCATTAGTATACTACACGGATGAGAATATGAATAGGGAAGATGTAAGCTTTATCGAACGAATGAATCCATAAACCTGCACAGGAGTATTCGGTATTGAGGCACAATAATACGAGCAGTTGAACAGAGGGAGTACAATGACGGGAATAATTTCCACTACGTATTTTCAGTTAATTGAGTAGAAGATTACCTGAGAAAATTCTGCATTTTTCACATATCGTACCCATTTTGATTTCAGTTCGTATGTGTGTGTGTGTGTGTGTGTGTGTGTGTATCTAGGTGGAAGCGACTGGTACCGATAGCACAATACACTAACGCCCAACTAATCGCATATTAAAATGATTTGAGACGGGGGCATGAAACGTTGAGGTGGTCCAAATTGGTAACTTGCCTGAATAACAACATGAGTCCTTGAAAAAAGTTCCGGAAGTTATTATGCCGTGTAATTTGGGAGTCGGATGCTAGCTGGATGTTACCGAAAACCTATGAAAGACGAGGGAAGAAATCATGTTACGATTGTGGTCTGCACTATTTTGACCACATTGAGGTATCACTGGAAACTGAGCTCTACTATGATACAGGCAATTAACGCTTAATACGGGCGTGAAACAGAAGCTGATAGTTTGTAGAGATCTTTTGAGCCAGCAATCACTGTGTAAATGTACCATTGCAGGACTTTTAGCCGAAAAGAGAACTATCCGTGAAACGGATTCTGTCAGCAATGTCTATCCTCTTTGCGGCTTCAGTATAGGTAAAAAGTGTCGATAGATATAAAACTAGAATGAAGATAAAAACAAGCTCCATTATAACTTGTGCAAAGTGGCAAAGAAATAGCATAAGTAAAGGCTGTATTTCCCACTAATATAGTAGATAGTGAATCTGTAAAAATACCTATGCAAAGCTCGCCAAATTATTAGATTCCAATAGAGGGACCTTCATATAGGCAGCTTTAGACTGCTTGCATTCATAGCGTAATTTGGACATAAGCACAACAATTTCATAATAGATAGGTTACTTCCTGGTATCTAGCACAAACCTGCACGCGCTGGGTACATGTAGATATAAAAAGTAATACATGGAGCTATAGTTTACTGTAATCAACAGCTACCTAGGGTCGTATTTTTTTTTACTTATGTCTGATCTAATGAGAAACGCTGAAAATAATGCTACTAAGGACAACTGGTTGTTTTTCAGTCGCAGGTAACTCCTTTAACAAACAGCTTAATTTCTATCATGCAAGTTATATATAGGACTGGAAGTTGTCATCGTTCGCTTTAGGGAGATTTCCTGTTTCAATATTGCGGCAGAATGTATCGACGGTAAGGAAACATCTCTTGCCGACGCCTGACCTCAGAGGTCGTGCTGAATGTAATGTATTCAGACTCTTCTCACGACAGGCAACACTGAACGGTCAGACGAAGCGTTTTTATGATTCACTTAAATAGTAACACCAATAAGAAATAGGTTCTAAGAGTTGTTGCGTCAATCTAGTTTCATCAGGTTCCAGAATACTGAAGACCTAAGGGTGCTACACGCACGTCCGTATTCAGCTCAAACATACCTGGGCGAATTTAAAGCTATCTAGTATAAAGTGAAGTTAATCTAATAACAAAAATGGATGTAGATGCTCGGCATAGCTTCGTCGCTGTGTCAGGATAGGGTTAATGGGTTATGATATCATGCATAAGATGGATATAATAACACTTACTTGCATGCCGATGATGGCATAGATGAAGAATAACATTGCAATCAGTAGGCACACATATGGTAGAGCCTGAAATAAAAGTTGGTGCGTTTCTTTATGACGTCAGGCATGTTTGTATGTTACCATTATAAGTCTTGTTGCTAGTGTCTTCAAAAAAATATATATGGCCTCATTGATAGAAGGCGTCCATATAGGGCCGATGGACCGGCGTCCGGATAAGCATTCAAATCCTCTTGCTAAGCTTCCGATGCTATGTCTGGCCGCATAATAGAACAACGGAAATACAATCGCCCGATTTTTTTATTCCTCACTTTCCTTGTCGATAAGAACTAGTCATGACGCTTGATCAGGCGGCTATTTCTAGTACGTTATTAGCGATCTGAAAAAGATTATCGGAGCTTACCTTAAAAGATTGTATAAAGGTCCACAGTAGAATCCGAATAGTGTATCCCTGTCTCAAAAGCTTGATGAGACGGGCTGCTCGGAACAAGCGGAGGAATCCTACGTTGAAGAAGCTAATCTGCAAATGTCGGGTTCATCATTAGAGAAGCCACCCAGGCAATCCGTTCAGAGTTCGGTGACTTGATTCGTGCGGTCGCATTTGTTTTGTTCTGTGTGACGAGCACCCATGCGACAACGCTGCCGGATGATACGAGATATGGATGTACACTACCGGTGGATCTACTAGTAAGATTGATTGGTAAGGGTGACAATGGTCAGAGAGGTTTATTGTACTCTGACTTTCTAAAACCATGTCATTGGATCGAAACGAAATGTGCTTGGATGGATCTATGGATAACTTCATATTGAATTGATTGAAGTAGCAGATTTCTGCGAAGTGCAAAGTTGCCAGTGATTTATTTAGTACGCCATATTTTTGTAGGAGAAAAGTGCTGACACAGTTTGAACAAGGTGGTAGCTTACGGTACAAGGTGGTACGCAAAATATTTGTGTTTAGTGAACGGTTTTCTATATTCGTTTTTGGCTTTGCATATTTAAATGGTTTCTGCGACCGTCCCTAATGACCACTCTACGAATCCTTGCTATATGTTTAGCTGTCTTTCTTTGTTGAAAAAAGGATCTGCGCTTGCGGCTACTTTGTTTTTATAGTATTTGCAACTGAATATACGTTCAATCCTGTTGGTCGAGTTAGAAAATTTAGTTGTGTGATGACAAAACTGGGGCCCCTAGAGACCATCAGAGATAAAGCCAATATATCAATGTAAACACGGGTTCGGGAAAGTTGAATCGAACTGAAACAAATTGACGGGCTACTGTGGGAAAGATCTGCGGAAAGGAGAAGGGGGATAATCATCGGCAGAAAAGTAGCGTCCTCGGTAGATTCAAACATTTTTGAGGCTTACGCCGAAGGTGTAACGGCCAAACAGAATAGGGCTCTAATTATTACTAAAACGGTTAGATGTACGTAAGTGCTGTCACATGGGATAGATTGAAGGCGTCCGAAACTACCTAGCAATCTTCGTGAGTATTTCTACTAAAATTGATTCAACTGGGCTTAATAGCATTTATTTTTATCTACATATGACAGGGTGTAGAAGGTCGTCTGTGTTCGCATAGTTTGGTCATATCTGACAAACTATGCTTAACTGTTCCTTGCCTCAGAAGGGTTATATTGTTGGCTGTATAGCTAAAAACGTATCTCATATGTGCACAAATTGTTTGTTTATGTTTGGGTTTTGAAACAAGATACATTATAGACATCTTGTGGTATAGAATCGCTTGACCTTCTCGAACTTAATGGAAAAAAATGGCGTAAAAAAATCATATTGTTAATGTCTGGATAGGTTCGCGTCCTTTGAAGGAAGTTTGTTTGTCTCGCATCGCATGTTCATGCAAAGTGAAAGAGCTGTGTGCCATTATATTCGTGGCTTTTCAGCGAAGATAAATAACATTTTTTCCTGCTTCAGGTGAAATGGTGCGCGTGTTTGTAAGAACAGCGTCGACAACGACCGACTAAGCGTCATATTGATATTGTCACATGACGCTTGTTCCGACAACCACCCACGAACGCGTAACTGTATAAATGTATGGGTCTCAATCGAAAATTAAATTTTTTATTGCAAAATATTTATTACAAAATCAAACACAGATTGGCCATTCTATAACTAGTTCTTGTAAGGCCGTCAAAAAGGCCTTCATATATCTAATAATAAGACGTCTAAATGACTAATCGTAAGTGGGTCCTCAAAATGCCATACACCCCAAATCAGCCCAAGGGTGGTCGTGATTACCAGCATAATACCCAGATGCTACGGCACTCGTAAAACCATTTATACATTATGAACAAATGAAAACCGAACGGATGCACAGTGAGATAACATTGAAACAAGTCACCAGAGCCGGCAAAATTCTAACATTCGTGATTTGACAATTGCGACACTGAGTAGAATCGAAGGAGCATCGGATCAGAACAATAAATCTACCGTGACTGGAAAAATAGGATAAAACCTTTCCTTTAGGCAGGTTCGAAATTAGAAAGTAAGAACAAAGCATGTAATATCGTTTTTAAAAAACGATCAGTCTAAAGAGTTCAACGCATAGGGTGTGATCTCATTCCAACGCGCAATCTATTTTGCTCTGTGACATATGTCATAAATATATATATATATATAGGTCTGACTAGATACTTGGTGCTTGTTTGGCACTGCGTTTGGATAGACGTTGAAAACAGAGTTGACTTGAGACATTGCTGTGATATGAATGTTGCGGTGTGTAACAAACGTCCGATTCGAACAAAATGATATTTATGATTAAAAGAAGAAAGAATAAGGAACGTCGTTGTCTTACTTTTGCTCCACTAATGCTCTGCTGCGGAAAATTAAAGAAGGCACTTAGTCATAATTCAAATAATATCTGTGGGCGCACTGGGCTACTGCCTCTGACTGTACAGTGTCACCATAATGGCTATGTATACATGTACACCATGATTACAAAAGCAGCGCTTAAGTCGACATGAGCGATCGACTAGGCAAAAATTTCATACTGGACGCGACTATTACTCTGGCTAAGAACCGTCAATGAATTGCATCGGATCCATGGCTGCGGTTTCCAGTGCTGCTTAGATTTAATAGTCATAACAGTATGCCATTTTTATTGGTCCCCGTCGACAGTTATAGTAAGTATAGATTTTACTTAACGTTTGTTATCGTCTATAGTCGTTAATGCTAATTATCCCTTTATGATGGGATTATGAGTCGTATGCTCAACTCTGCGAGCCAATCGTTGGTTTCTATCTACAGTATCCCTTCGCATAATGCGATGGTTTCACCTGAGCTGCCACAGGATAGACTCATCTTGCCATTACAGACGCATTATAAAAGTAAGAAAAATTATACATACACAAAGGAGTTTTATAGGCAGGCTACTGCTGTACACGGGCCAGAAGTTGGTCTCTGCGGACTAGGCGGCGAGTAATTACGGCCCGGATTAGAGTTAGATGAGGATTTCTAAGGGTTGTTGGGTTTCACAAAGCAGGACTTCAGGAGAGATAGAATAACAGCTTCTCGGCAGCAGGTTTGCTGAACAGTTATACGGGAGAGAGGGGACTAGGCCAAGGAACGCATCCAACGCATGAACGAACTATTATCAATTTGCCAACAATTTTCATTTTAACAAGACACTCAAAAGGTCGAACGATTGCAGGCGTTGATAGTCACGAAACCCGCTGTGGTCCACTGGGAGGAAAGTTCGGTATGACAGAAAGAACAAGTATAAAAAGCCGTTCACATCTATCTCAATGGTAAGCCTACATTTGTCAGGACAGCACTTGCCATTCGGTAAAATCAGTTTCAAGGATACTCTGATGTTTTACGGGACCATTTGGTACTTTTTACATTTTTTTTTTAAAACAAAAATTCATTGAAGCTTCAAACCAGAAATAATCGGAATGGATGACCTAGTTAGTTGAATAAGGTGAAATTAAGTACTGCACTCCGATGCGCCAATAGCATTATAGGATTGATACTGGCTGTAGCAATTCGGTAGAAAATTGGGTTTAAGATAAAGACGCCTTGCCAAATAAATAAGAGATGTATTGGTAAGACAATATAGAAGGCATAAGCGCACATATAAAGCTGTTACGGACCCTATCTCTGGCCTGGTCCTCGAACGCAGGCTGCAGACAGAAATTTATATAGACGTGTTTTACTCACCCCATATTCGACTACTAGCACATCAATAATCGAGCCTATTACGGTTATCGAGTCGAAGGTGTTCCACGAATCCTTGAAGAAATTCTGCAAATACATTAGATCCAGTCAGCTTATGGTACTGGTGCATATGAAAGGCCCACGTCGAGATTGTTATGACACGTTATTATTCCCTTGTAACTCATGTGGTTATTAGTTTAGAACTTGACTGGAACAAGAAGGTCGATAAAGCTTTTCGCTACCAAATGGCCACTCGAGGCCCCTTTTTAATCTAATCTACCCTATAAATGTTAACATGTAATAGTCGGCCAATACTTTTTGTCAATTATTAAATTGAGCAAGGCAATGTTCGCACCTCGACGAAGGCCTGGGGCTCGTAGATGTGCGGGACAGTGTTTAGACGTACATGTATGAACATATATATATATATATATATACGATTCTGTTCTTGAGAGCACATGTATATTGTTCCTCGTGTATTTGCTTGAAAATAGTCTGCCATCGTGTAATAATGTTCTTTAATTAACATTGAAGGCATCAGTGATTAAGCGCTTAGTTGACTTTCAGAAAGCATCAGCCGCCGATGATGAGAGACTCTTTTATATATGGGAGAGTTGCTTTTGGCCTCTGCTGGAACTCAACATTCAACAATTAAAACAATTAAATGCACTATTGTATCATCTAATTCTATTACCTTATCGGGTTCGTCTAACGAATTTATGTAAATACGTAAAGTCCTACTAAGATTTAGCTATTAGCACATAGCCGCGACACATTTGAATCTACATAAATAGAAATTACGTGATAAGTAAGCTATATAGATTACGAGAGTCCACGGTAAGCAATGTATTTTTATATGTCATTTAGCTAGTTTATTACGATTACTGTCCTTATTTAATGAAGGCCCATTTCAGCTGAATCTACTATTTAGCGTGGGATGTCTACTATACCGTTGATTGTTGATTATTATCCGTAAGTTTTTCGCCGATTGCGTGTTCTATGCTATATTTTAGATATGATTTTATTTGGGTAGGCTTGAATAGCTCTCAACAAGCAATTGTGTTAGGTCAAAGTGGCCCACCTCACATCTAAGGTGGGTATTTGTCAACTAATACTACAGTGGCTGCTTTTTTTTTCTTTTCACCTATAAGGTTCTTTCGCAGCAAATTCTCTGTTGGAAAATCCTAAAATATTCTGTGAAGAGAAAAACTTCCTAGTTTGACAGACCCCCATTGATACTTCGTAATCCGTTAGATGCCTCTTGGGAATTTGAGCTAGTAGTTTGAAGACACCCACTTATTCAAGCAATGTAATCAATTAGACAATCTCATCCTATTGTAAAGCCATCTTCGGTTGGTGAACTATCTATTAAATGCTTTTGTGTATCTTATCTTATTATGTTGATATACCTAATGGGGTTTGTTTGTTTGTAGATAAAGCAAACCTTGTATCCAAAGGCGACAAATTTCAGTATACACTCAAGGAGGAACATCAATGTGAAGGCGGAATTTAATGCATCACAGATGTTAGAGAAAAGCTCGCCAGCCTTGTGGAACTACCGTCGTAGACGAAAAGCAGATTTAATAAACGGGACCAGGTCCCAAAATGTGTTTTTTCAGGAAGTTTTTGTCGTCGCGCATGTGACATATATAATAGTGGCAAATTAGAGGAATAAGATAGATATATAATAAACGGAGAAAGACAATAGTGCTTATTTAGATGGAGTTAACGTCAAGTTGAAGAACATGAATGAAAAGACATTGGGTAAAATCAGCAAAACATTGATTCGATAAATATGTCGATGCAGGAAGGATTTTAGCATGTAGAAAGGGGCTCCCCAATACACGACGATCAGATAGAATTGCATACGGATTGTGCATACACACAATTGTGTGTGTGGGTTAATATTAGTAGAAAAAAATCAGTTGTAGTTGCAATAATATGGTCATTCGTTGATTGTACGGAAGATACACAAAAAAGAAAAATCGATTTACGGAATAAATATAGCAAGATGGAGTGAAAGCAATCGTTTGAAGAAGTCGAAGCAGACAAAGTTGTAGATCACCGTCGATTAATATAGGTTGTTGTTGTTGTTGTTATTATTGTTGTTGTTGTTGTTGTTGTTGTTGTTGTCATTTTGTTCGTCGATCCGATACCATACCATGATGATCGACGATGAGAGAATGATGCGGCCAGTTGGCGAATGGGTCGCCATCAGCGTTGATTGACGAGAGCAGGCGAAAATAGAAAAATGATTCAGTTGACATGACTTTTTCGTGATTTGTTTTTTTTTAATATGTTTTTGTTCTTAATTTACTTACAAACCGAAATGAATGATTTGAGGATATATCAAACATCCCCGAGCACGTAAGACATTGCAATCAACGCACACCACGGCGGTGGAGCCACGGTTGGGTGCGGGATTTACCGTAGCGGAAATACGATCGACGAAAGATTTTATCAATCCCGCGATCAGGTGCTCTCGAATGTGGAGCGCCTACCCAGAGTGCACCACTGCCGGTACTATATAGAGTATATGATATGTATAAATGAAGGGAAAAGGGATTTGCCATGGAGTTTAGTTCACTCCAGTTCAATTCAACGCAAGTCACTCAACGACGGCAAGACCGCTGGCATATTACAAAGAAAAATCATACGAGCAGATATGTACTTGGCCTCAGAGCTGCCGAGCCTTGAGGTGTCTTGGCAGAGCGGGGCCACCGCAGCTGCGACCAATCAATCAGTCAATCACCGATCAATACTCAACCAGTTTTTCCAACCACACAAAATCGATTCGAAAATGCAACAGTGCTCGTATGGTAACCGCTCGCCTGTTTGTTTGCTAGCTTAGTTATCAATCACCGTTCTCAGCCGTGTTCTCATTTTCCTTTATCACTATTAGCCGTTGTTTCATAATAACCATATTGAAAAGAGAAGATATGTGAGAAATGATGCCTGTCTTTTCCAGTGCCATAAGGGCTTCATGCTTCTCGCACTTCGGAAGACTATCGAGCGAACGCTCAAGCTGGATCGTGGAAATGGTAATCGTTTCTTTTGTTAATTCCTACCTAATTTTATAAAATCATAATGTACATAATTACCCTTGATACAGGCAAATGACGGTGCGATCTAGTCGAGGAGCATGTGTATTTATTATTATTATTAAAGTTATTAATCATATAAAAAAAAACGGTTTTTAAGAACTGTTGGCTGAAGCTGTCATTGATTGGAGACGCTTGGATAGTTTCCGAAGAGCGAGGAAAGATGGCTGGTTATAGCCAAGCTTGGTATCCTCGAAAGCTGCCGAACAGATGACAAGACGATGGTCTCGTATAACGACATTCTGATAATAATGGCGACACCGTAAATGATTAGCCTTAAACTGAAAACTTCTCATTGATATCTGTGCAAGTCCAAAGCACATCTTATTGAGTAACTTCCCGATCTATGCTGTCTCTAGATGAATCTTATGATGGTGCCAAGCAGATGGAAAAATTCGTTTCCATAATAAAAAAAATACAATGGGTTTTAGTGTTTGAAACTATACATTCCCTTTAAACTGCAGTAGATAATGAGAAAAAAAATGATGAAGAGGCGTAAGATGTACACAGGAAATAGCCACATGGGTTAGCAGAGAGCGTGACTCTCGTGAGAACGCGAGGCCTTCTACAACAATTCAGTGAAAACCGATCAGAACAAAATATAACGAATGAGCAAAAAATCTAGACAGATAGTCAACCTGCACGGTGCGTGACGTATGCTATTAGCCTGCTTTTTTGTTACAGAAATGGTAAAAGTTTCCTCTTTAATGAGGACCTTTGAGCTCACCGTCTTGTACTCATCTTAATCCATATTTTTAACTTTATTTATCTTTCGCTTGATTTAGATAATCTTGGAGCGCGCTAACCGGACTAATGGCTGCAGGACTGCAAGGAAAAAAAATGTAAAATGCATGCAAACTTCACGCAAAGTGCAAACGGAATCTAAGTACTCGGGGAAAGCACAAATCAATCTAGAAATAACCAAAGCTGCCTCAGAAATCAAATCGTGGTAGCACTCATCAGTCTTCAATGAAAATTTTTGTCGCCTAATATCTATTTACGTATATCATTTTACGTTCGAAGGTTAATTCATCAGTTCAGGAAGGTAGCAGGACGCGCTGCTCACTGTTATCAATAAGTCACAACCTTGAATCTACAGTCAGCGGTTTGGGTAATGGTTTTAATGCACAAAGCACTATCATAAGTAGATGATTTGTCGAATTTCGATGATATACAAGGATCGCTAGGAGCAAGCAAAAATGTTTTCTTGGAACTAGGGTACCAGCATGGTGCAGATAATTACAATATTTTTAAAATATATTATATTTTGGAGGGCCCGGAACTGTCAGGAAGAAGGGGAGCTGGGTACCAGAGAAAATGCCCTAAAGCCTTGTCTTTGTTTAGTCAAGCCATCGTCTGCAATGCATTTTGATATTTCTTCGGCAAAAAGTATAGTCGTGTGTTTCCACATAGGAAGCTATAGGCGCTTAATAGCAAATGGTGTTGTCCCTGAAGTGTCGAAAATGGAACTGAAAAGAAGCAGCCTGAGGCCCAGCCTGGAGTGAGCCCCTGTGGGAAACAAAGAACAAACAGAGCAACAGGTAAACAAAAGAGAGACAGTATGTAACAACAGACCTCGAGAAATATGAACGGATAACTTTCGTACGACACGATGCGTAGCGGGCACAATCGGATGTTTAAAGCATGTAGGACACGTCTGTCATTGAACGTGTCGTAATGTTAGTCATCCTTTCCACAAGGCCAAATCCACAGAATAGCTTAATCTTCTCACACACACGCACACTCACTTCACACATGAAGTTATCAAGTCACATTTACGTGTACAGGTGACCAAGAAAAAGAATAGATATGGATCGATTGTCATTAAAGGGTGTTCGCTAGGTAAATAAATTTAGTGCCATTTGCGCAGACGGCAGAATCAGGAGAACCTGTCATCTCAAAAAATGGTTTGCTGTGATCGGTCCCAGAATAGCTACACGTATCTCTACAGAGGGTTTCGGCACACGCACGCATCCAAAGAAAAGCTAAGCTACACTCGATGAGTATAAACACTGTAGACATTTTTAACGTATGATTATTACTAAGAATTAGTTATTTATTACATACACACAGGCACGAGCGCGAGACATTTTTTTGTGAGCGGCTTGGCATACGAGCATTCATATTCAATTCTGTTGCGGCACGTTACTGAAAAAAGCACAGTCTACGCAATTAGCAGCAAAAGGGTTACACTGATGCTATATTATATATATGTATATATATATACATATATAGACCCAATCGTCACGTTGCGTACATTGATTGTTGTGGCATTACTATGGCGTTATTTCAGAATTTTGAGATGGCAAGGGCTTTTGACAGACTTCTAGATTTTGGCTTCTACCGGATATTTGAATTCAACTGATAGCAGACTTACGTCGATTATGCCATCTATGCTTTGTTTCATCACCATGGAGACAGCAGAGGATGCACACATAAGATTCAAGGTGCCTTTCTGTACCATTCAATCAACGATCGGACCAGTAAAAGCCTTTTCTGTGCTTTGAAAAACCGTCGAGCTTTTAAATTTATCGATTCTAGACAAATCCAAGGTAATCAGTAGCGAAAAAGAGGCACTTACGAGGACCGCTACATATGGTCTAGCTAGATCCTTTTAGTCATCGACGTATTTACTACTCGAAGCGTTAGTAGCTTAGCATATACGACTACCAAGGAAAAACTTCTACCTCATAACAAACGGTATGATACGATAATTATGCCATAACAATGACGCTTCGCTAGCAAGTGAGGCGTTATGTTCTAGGCTGTTGTAATGTGAACAGTCTTCCTGTGTATTTGCTCTTACTATTCTTGGGATGCGGAAGGGAATCTGTATGTGTGATGGGGTGTGATCGAGCCCTTTGTCATAATTACTAGTATTCGTGGGGTATGTCATTATACTTCTGATTCTCGGCTTCGACGCGCTGCGCTTTGGTCGCTCAATAGGCAACGCAAGCGACGAAGCCTCCAACATTTGCGTTACAATAGCTTACCCTTACTCCGAACGCAACCAGCTTTAGAATGGACTCAACCGTGAATAAGCCAGTGAACGTAGCATTTAGGTAATGTAGGACCCTCGTGAGTTGGGGGTGCTGGTTGTGGAACTGTCGGTCGAAGAACGTAGTCCAGCCGAGGGGGCGGTAGAGTCAAATGGGTTCGGTTCAGATTCCGTCGAGAAGAACAAGAAGAAGTAGAAGAGGAAGGTCGTAATGAGCAGCGGCAGAGAACGACGCCATCACGCACAATCGTCATCACGCATCGGCATCACGACAGGTAATGAAAAGCATAACCGATGTTTAACTCAATGAATGGCACGCGCCATTCCAATTCACCACCGCAAAAATGGTTCTGTCCATACCCCAATCGGCTTTCTATAGTTATTGCCATGAATGGGGCATCCCATCGCCAGCTGACGGCTGACATCATCTGGACAACCCACGCCAGAGAAAATTCCACTCTTTGTGGAGTACGTAATCTATGCTCATCAATGCTTTCGTACAATGTGGGCTGAGACGGCTCCGTCGGTATTACTAGTAAAACCGGTTGTCACCACTATCAGTCAATAGATCCGTTAGACAATCAAAAAGATCCACGTGAATCAGCGCCATCATGCCCATTATCATTTTATGAGGGCCTTATGTGTATGATGGCATTGCCTCTAATCAAACCAGAGCAATCAGCGAAGTTGATTGTTGCTTATACTTGTGTTATGCAACTTTTTTTCTGGGCTTTTCAATATTACGAGTCTCTGATTCTAGATATCATTTCTGTTAAAGTTTCGGCACGGCCGTTCTCTGATCTAGTTGCTTAAATATCTAGTAGATACACACATATATATATACGTATATATATATATATATACACGTATATATATAGTTGCTTGCTGTATAGGATGTAGCTACCCGTTTGTCGCTCGTTCACAAGTAGAGAAAACACTCAGTGAGATATCACTATGGGGTGAGAGGGGCTAAAGGGCACTGAAAGGTGCTACAAAATTGTTTTTAACTTATTTTTTGTTTTTTTTTCTATTGTTCTTGTTGCTGCCGCTGCTTGTAGTTGTTGAAACCACACATACAGGTAGTAGATATAACGAAGTAATAAATGAAGACACTAATAGCTACAGAGAGAGAAAAGGGTATGAAAGATGTAGTCAGCAGGTAAGAGAGGGTCGAAAAATAAAAAGGATTGATTGTACTACAGGGACAATGTCAAATGTAGTATAATTGTTGATGTTAATAATAATAATAGTAAGGGTATACCTGTATTGTGAGAAAGCGGTTGACATGTTATTCGACAATCGTGTTCTTTCGTATGCATGAGAAACGTATTGAATTAGCAATAGTACGACTTTGAAACGATTCTTAGCTCTTTTCTTCGAGTTACGTGAAGTGATCTCAAAATATGTGAAGTATAAATTAGGAGAAGCAGAACATTTGTACTTGAGGCCCTGCTTTTTGTTTGTGATTGTTTGTCATCAATACGCTGTTACCACAGGGACCTATTGGAACTAAGTTAGTCCGACGGCGATTCATTTGACGAGTCGAAATAGCGTCACAATGCTCGGTTAGCAAAATGAATACGCCGACAGACATGAACGAAGGAGAATGAAAAAGTTAAATAGGAAAAACAAGTCTGCTATTGGACGGCATACGGCGCTTATGGTAAATAACTAGAATACTGTCATATTTTTGCTGCTCAGAACACCACGTCAAATGTTTTGTTCGGCCAAATGTGAGCTCCTTGTCAAGCCGGTAAATTGCCTAAGCAGACGGTCGTGTTTGAGATTGAGACAAAAAACCGGGACGATAAATAGCAAACGGAATTCAACCACTTATTATACAGGCAAGTTCTTTATATACCCAATAATCAATTATTTCTTACTTAATCTGCGTACACTTTCATCACGCCATTTTTAAGTCGGTTTCAAAACAGAGTATGTAGACAGAACGGACTCACTAAGTGCTTTTAGTAATGACCCTGTCCTTAGCGCGACAGTATGCTAGGCACGCCGGCGGACAATGTCCTTAAAGCGGATAATGCCCAAGGTTTGGAGATCATGCGGAACAAGTGCCCAAGATGCCATGCTCATCTCCTACTGTGCATCGAGCTAGGGCATACGTGCACAACGCCGCTAGCTACAGGGCAGGGGGCTGGACTGAGATGTTTATCTAAGGTGCTGCTGTTTTCATTTTGGCGGTGTACTCACTTTCATCATGAGAAGGACGGTATTGAGGACAATCAGGGCTAGGATGAAATATTCGAACGGTGTCGAAACAACAACTTTCCATACTTTATATTTAACGCTGTCCTTGTTCTTAGGCATATACCGTTGTAGAGGCTTTGCCTGAATAGCAAAGTCGATACACGATTTCTGCAGTAAACGGATTAGGAGATGAATAAAGGATCAGGAACATCAACAGCCAGAAGCATCGACAAGAGAAATGCAAAATACGCCGGTTAACGCGCTGACAGCGGCAACAATAACACTTACGGTATTCAAGACTGGGTCTTGATTTAGTGGCAGTGTAAAACTGATGTTAAATCCATTCTGCAGAGTGGTATGAAATAGCAATCTGGATGGTAAAGTGTAATGAGTATTTGCGGTTAAAGATATTACTCTCAATGAGCCACGGCTTCTTGTCCGTAGTCCTGGAAATACTCCCTGATTAAGTTAGCTGTGACATGTTTTGTTCCATGATAATTCACTAGTCGCAATTCGCTAATACCACAATTCGAGTACGGTTGTTTTACGTCAGGACCATACTGTATTTTCTCACCTGGTTCTTATCCAGTTCTCCTTCTTCGAGTTCTTTTTCACCCTGCTCTTGGAACGTGATAATGATCAATGCAACGAATATGTTCACAAAAAAGAACGGAAATACGATGAAAAATACGATATAGAATAGGGACATCTCAATTCGATATCGAGGCACAGGGCCTTTGTCCTCGTCCGTCGAGTCCATCGAGTTTTGTAGTACCTGGCAAACGTCATGCAGTAACGTTAGCATGAATGCGTACGTATGTTGCTGTTTGCTAACGTGAACCAGTTCATAAGTATTTGAAGTTAATTTTCCACTCAAGTTTACAGATTATTATTTTTAGTAAAAGAAGATCGCACTCAGAATAAAAGCCTTCGAAGACTTTTACCATTTATCTGAACGTTAATGTGGTGCGCTTTACTAGATAATGGTTTAGTTCTAATGAACGAGTACAGATAAAAGTCGAAGACCCACTCTGCTCCAGGGATCCATTTGTAGGGCGAAAGGTGTTCTCAGCCTAAAGCAAAACAATCTCCAAGATCTCTCTCCCTAAGATATCCCTTAAGAGATGCTCACCTGTGGCCAACCTTCGCCGGTTTGCACTGTGAACAGTGTTAGCATAGCAGCCGATATGTCATCGTAATGAAAATCCTGTCGTTTCCAGTGGCGTTTCATTACCTTCGGGGGCTTCCGTGCATCGTTATACTGAAAATATTCTCCCCTGTTGCGATGACACAGTAAAGAAGGTTAAATCGAGCAAAAAAGAGTTGTTACTTTTGCTTTTATTTATTTTATATTGCGTACACTAACTACTTTCAAATCTGGGCCCAATTATCATTTGACAAACCAGAGATAATGAGTTACGAAGAATTGTGTAGACGATATTTTTTGCTATTCGGAATTAAATTATGCATTGTTTTATATTTTTTATAACTGTCATACTGGCAAATAGCAAAGAGGTCAAGATTCATCAACAAGGTCCAAACGGATACTCACTGGCAGTCTCGCTCAAAGAGCATTGAGTGGTCCGAGCAGAAGTAGAATTTGCCGTTGAACAGCTGCACGGCGATTACGGCGAAGATGAATTGGAAGAGAATGTACACAATGAGTATATTGAATACGTTTTTTAGTGAAGTCACAACGCAGTCGAATACAGCCTTCAGTTTAGGCACTCGTTTAATTGTTTTTAACGGTCGCAAAACTCTCAGGACTCGGAGTGATTTGATCGTACTCAAATTCTGTCCGGTTGAACTCCCGCTGAAAATTCAAACCATTAAACATGTGTCGGAAAATTTTGAAAAAATCTACGATGCAAAGTAAACAGAACTCAGGATTAGCTAGTGACCGAATCGTGCGTGCATGACGATATACATGGATCCCTTAGTTAACTAGATAAAAATATCCATAGGCTGCTATTAGCAAGTAAATTAAAGACTAAAGAACATGTGCATATTACAGTCTGGCTGATGTACTTACGCAAACGCGAATGCAATAAGTGCGCATATGACGACGATAGCATCAAGAATGTTCCACGGGTCTCGACAATACGAGCCCGGATGCAAGATCACCCCCTGATCCAACACTTTGAGAATCATCTCTACAGTAAATACGCCCGTGAATGCGTAATCAAAATAGTTAAGGATTGTATTCGATGCCGATTCTTCGTCGACTGGGTCTTCGGCCGCAAGGGCAATTGAGCTCATCGAGATCGTTACCATGATGAACAGATCGAAATATCGCAAGTTCACCACAAAGTGAGCCGCTCGCCGTATGCTGAAGGGGGAAAGTAGACACGTAAATCATCGTCATGTATGTGCCGCTTTTACGACGCTTAACTTTCTAGTGACCTAAAGACAACAGTTGTGGTGATATAAGAGCGACATTCCATGTGACCGCTACAAGTCGATTTGTGACAAAAGCAATAGAAACAGATCAGAGTACCAGCATGCCGTGGCTGTACGCAATGCGCCATAAGAAGAGCGAGCCGCTGTAGCATGGCTCGTTCTTTTTGCAACGCAGTGAGAAATTACTTACGGATTTGTCGGGGAACAAATAAACATCGATGAGTAGGGCAGCATCGGCTTTGGGCCACTTGGCTCCTCGTCCTCGTCTTCCTCTAAAATTTATAAATACATAAATAATATAAATAGACCAGCATTTACTTAGGCCAGGTACGTTTCTAGTTGCCCAGATGGTCGATTATTATATTAGTATTTTCTATATAGCTTCGATATAGGTACGAGATATTCTCAACAAACCTAGCGTTACACTAGAGAAGCTTGTCGCGCTCTAAACATTAACAGATTCATTTCGATTGAGTAAGGACTTTTTCATCTATACAAACCATTTTCAATACTCCTGGAAGCCCTGAGGCTCACACTTGAAGCTTCAGCTGATCCATCTTTGTCACTGAAACAGGCAACCGAAGACAGCCGTTAGAAGCAGCTAGATATATATATGTATATGCTCACTGCGCATGGAGTCAAAAAATCAATGAAGAAGGGTATTGTTTCCATAAGCTAGGATTCGATTAGTCAAAAAAATTTCCTAAACCGTCGCGCTTCAGTTTCTTATTTTAGAGCATGGATATGTACAGCTGAATGATTGACATTATCCTCCCGTAACTCCGCAGCTTCGAACTATATAAATCCATATGTTAGGGGGTACAGCTTTATCGGATGTGATCACCCTTGGTAGGGATAATAGACAGATATTCTAGATAAAGGAAAAATGAGTTATTTACAAGCTGAAGTTTTTCGCCTTTGCCGGTGTAGAGGCGGAGTTCTGAGAGGGTGATGGCGGACAAATGTTGACTTGCGGTGGATCGTGTCCGCCGGTAGTTGCCGGTTGCTGGCGTTGCAGGTCAGCCATCTCCTTCTCGAGTTCCTCCTTGGCACGTTCGCGTTCCTCCTCGGCGTCCTCTTCCTCGGCGGCTGTCAGTTCCTGGGCGTTGGCCAAATTGTCAACGGCGATGGCCAAGAATACGTTTAGCAGGGTATAATTGCCGAACAGTACCAAGATAATAAAGTACAACGAATAGATCATGCCGCCCTTAATCCCGCCTTGACTCTGGATCCCTCTGTACATCACTTCATTCCAGTCTTCACCGGTCAAAATCTAAAAGGCAGAAACGTTTGCAAATAACAATACCAGTTTATTCAGGCTGAACTGTCCAACTATTATTAGCATAAGCTAAACGCGATTTGTAGTTTCAGAAAACGTTAGATTCGGTGAATAGGAACTGAACACTGATGCTGTTTCTAACAAGAGTGACGGAAAGCGAGTGATGATAAAAATTAGATATAGACCCAAGTCTTTTAATCCGTCGAGCAGGGTTATTTACATGCTTATCAAATAAACTAGGTATCGTCTCACACTTTGGGCAAACGATCCGTCTAAATCGTTCAAATGGATCCGAAGACTGACTTACTTGAAACACGGTGAGCAAAGCGATTGGAAACGTGTTAAAATTGGCAGGTGGGGTGCCGTCGGCGAAGTTGAAGACTCCACCGAACAGCTGCATGCCGAGCAAGGCAAAAATCAGTATGAACAAGAATAGCAGAAATAGCAGCGAGATAATGGATCGCATCGAGTTCAATAGCGATATGACCAGGTTACGAAGGGACGACCAATATTTTGTAAATTTGAATATTCGGAGCAGGCGCAAGGCGCGCAGCACAGAGAGACCGAATGATCCTTCTTTGAAGGACGACCAGATCACCTAACAAATCAAACGCAGTGTACTTGTGACTCGTTGTAAATATCAATCAATATAGGGGAAAAAAGCGAATTATCATATTTAAAAAAGGATTATCTTTCACAATCAAAGATAGGGCTAAGAATATAAAGAAAAATAAACGCATGTGTTTGCTAAGTGCATTTCCATGATTAGTAGCATTAGTACCTTACTAAGTTATTCCAATACGTTCTTTATGACAATGCCTGTCTCTCATAAGCAGTCATTGTGCTAAGCCAACAATTACCTCAAAAATGCTACCTGCAATGACCACGCAATCGAATCGGTTGAAGGACGACTCGAAATAAATGCGCGGTCCGAGCGCATACACCTTAATTAGCATTTCGAAAATAAATAAGCCCAAGAAGGCGAACTCGGCATAATATAGAAAGTCGGTCAGCCATTGTGGCTGCTTATGATGTTCTACGGCCACACAGGCGGTGTTGAGAAAGACGAGCACGATTACGATCCAATAGAACGTCTGTGTCTTCACGACGTGCCGGATCATGAAGCTGCAAGTGCCACCAAAGAATACTGTTATTAATATCCGTAGAAGTAGCAGTAGTATACAAGTAACTTCATTTATCAACACAAAGCCCATAAGGTTGAACTTCAGGGAAAACATTCGTCTTGTCGCAAGAGAAACACGCAACTTCCAGCTGCGTTCATTCAACATGAAAACCTCAATATGACAATACCTCTATATTGGGATTACCAAATTGTATAAAATAAAAATCTTCCAACAGACCCAAAAGGTTATTTGTCACTGTTGTAAGCCTAGTGTTACTAAGCAGCTGATTACTCACCGGAAGCGTTTCTCAGCGCGCCAAAAAGCTTTGCAAGCTCCTTTGTTCTTCATCTTGGTTTTCAAGTAAGAAGCTCTTGCGAAACCTGAGGGAGAAATTACGATTAGTCGCCAGAAGCCTTGTCTCTACTCGATGGAAGATTTTAAAGCGCTAGCGTCGATTCAAAAACAGCGGCTGTTGGTGTTTACCTACATCTGATATTAAAAAGACAGGTAATGCACCGGAGTAATGCTTTGCACAAAACAACACCTGGACAGAACGCCGAGAAGTTCTATGCAGATTCATTAAATGTCACATAATTGAGTCGATAAATTTTCTGGCATAGAAAAATCAGTTGCGGAACGCTCAAGTGCAGTGCAAGAACGCGTTACCTCATGGGGTATCTAGGACTAGAAAAAGCGTATTCAATTTGCTGAAAAAAAAAATAGGCTCAAAAGCTGTGCTAGCGTTCAGAGTCTAAACTTGCTAGCCCATAACGGAAAGAAAGATCATCCAGATAGAATCATGCCAGTGTCATTGAGTACTACATTAAAAAGCTGGTTGGATAATCATGCGGGCTGAAATAATTTGGGGACACCTGAACTTTATTGCACCTGCCAGACGGCGAACCCTTGGCCTCCTCCATATTAGGTAAGGGAAGCTTAGGGTCATCAACAGGCCCCTCTGCACCTTAGCAGTGATAAGTGTGAATTCTGGACAAGGCATTTGACACGATACTATACAATAAAGATAATCGTGTTGTCGAAAAAATATAGCTCTTTGTCGCTATTTTCCTCGTGTACTTCATTGCAGCTTTCCGATGAACGGTTAGATCTTCGAACACGGTCAGGGTCTTTATCGACACACCATGCCAGTGCGTATATGAATTTATTGTTATCGAATTATGAATCAGTCACGGTCGCATATTATGCGAGCGGAGCCGAACTACAGTTGAGGCAAAGGAATCGAACTCTACCTTGTTTACAACTCTAAGATACATATAGGTATGATAGGATTGCAATGGGTCAACTTGAAAAGCGAGTATTTGTTACTCGGCTGGCAAAAGCTTCACATTATGGGCAGAGGATATCCACAGTTGAATGAACATTCGAACACTGCTAAGGGCAGGAACCCTATGAAGCCAGCTATAAATATTCATCAGACCGTTAAAAAATACTTAATAAACGTTAATAATAACAACGTATAAAAAATTAATAAGAGAATTTCTCAAAAAGCATCTACAATTAAGGCAATTCGCGTACTTATACTGAGTTAAATCGATAATATTTTGCTCATTTATGTGTTTCTAATTTTCAAACAATAAACTAATAAATCAAGCAGAGCTAAATGAAACGCTCTTGAAGAAGAGGTCATCTACCTTTTCTTCGATACAAGGTTTTTAAGGGTAGGTGTACAAACTCCGCGAACTGAAAGATTGTTACTACATAGTTAACAATTCAATTGCTGGAATGATTTTGGGCAAAAAACATAAACAGGTAATAAGCGTTTTTAAATAGCAAAGCCACCAATGCTTCGATCAAACCCCTTCAAAAAAGGCTATAGAGATCAAAGAGTCCACGTTTCAATCTATGGGGTTTACGAAAGTGGTGAGATCTACGGCTGCGTGCTCGATACACCGTAGATCGGCCACAGCAGTACGCTAAATTATAGGCTTTTCAACTGTCTACGAAGGATTTTCATGAGAAGGGGAGAAGTCTACGAATATAGGGAGTTGATGTAAAGATCTGATAAAGTGAAGAATAGATTGATAGAGGCCAAATTAATTACATTGTACGAGACTAAAGTACCTTTTAGCTTAACACCCTTCCTAGGAGTTAGATCTGTGGCGGACGCGCAGGATTTTTTCACAGGATAGCGCAGTGATATGAGATTACGTCGAGCGTAAATACACCCACACGTATGCGCGAACGCGAGAATATATAAGTGCCGCCAGCAGCAGCAGCAGCAGTAGCAGCAGTAGTAGTAGAAGTAGCAGTTGAAGTACGTTGTAGCAGATAAGTAAGTCGTCAATGGCGTGAGTGTGACGGCAGGGCATAAGGACGAGTATTGGTGGGTCGTGGACGATTGACGGTTGGATTGATGGTGGATGGCACGGGCAAGGGCGCACGTCCGCAGGACGAATGTAGTAGTGACGGTAATGCACGTTCGAATCGAACGAACGATTGAACCATAAGCCATTGTGGCGATAGTGGGTTAGTTGGCAGCATCGTGGTTTATTCGAAAATAGGTGTCGGTGAGTTTGAAGAAGGTTTCGGAGATGAACAGAGGTCGTGTCGAAGTTGTAGCAGTGGCAGCAGCAATTGTAGAAGTTGATAGTGGCGATGGCAGAGAAAAAGAAGAAGAAGATGATGATGGTGGTTGTAATGGTAACACAATAAAAGGAGAGAGAGATGAAGTGACAGAATGGGCAACGCCGGCGAAAGAAACGCGGTATAAGATTCATGAGGAAGAAAAATAAAGGAAATCAAGACAGTGAAAAACACAGAGTTTAGAGCAAAATTGAGCGGAAATATTGTTCGGCGATGATTGTGACATGAACTGAATTTGTTATAATTGGTGGCGAAACAACACAAATAGAAAAAGACAGGGCCGTGGACAGAAAATATAGATGAAGGGCCGATTAAAGGGCGCGATAGAAGAGGCAAAATGTCCATGTTTATTGCCGTTATCAATTTGTGGATACTGACCGAATGGAGCGACGAAGCCATATAACGTCAAGTTCATATTGACAGAATCATTGTAAGCAGATGGACCACGTATAGAATTGTTATCCGGCAATTTTTAAATAAACGTCGTGCAAGAAAAAAGCCAGCCGCAACAACAACAACAACAATAGGGCAATTAATTATTTTCATATGTTCAAAATAGATGTATATATTTTTTTGTACGATAATGCATGTGTGTACGTGTGTCACAGATAGAGAAGACCTGCATCGCCACAACGTTATAGAAAGGAACAACAATCACCCGCCAAAAATTTGAATTATGACGATATATAAGGCAAGTGGTCGTCGAACGAGGCAGTTTCGAAGGGTTTAAGACAAATCGGGGGAAAAAGAGCAGGAAAGAGAAATGGATAGCGGGCAAGGGAGGATAAAGATGCCGTTTGTTAGACTGAGCCGAAGATGAAGATCACAAAAAGTGTTTATACAGAAAGATACGCATACGCTATTGCCCCTAAAAGACCGATATAGTCTCATGATCTTGAGGCGAGTGTTATTTTATGATCACGGCTTTGGAAAACATCAATTTCAATAAAAAGTTAAAATGTATTTTCAGTTAGTATTATCAAGCAGTAACTTACGGCGCTTGGCAAGATCATGTGGTCTCTGGTCCGAACTCCCAATTATCTATAGCGCACTTCTGCCATGCCTGACAGAACCAAACTGGCTATCCGATTCATCGTTACCTTTGTATATCATATTCTTCGTCGTCGTCCCCCCCCCCTTTTCTTTTTCCCTTAAAATATAGAATTGTAGATATTATTGATGCATTAGATATTGATAAATATTGATTCGGCAATACCATACTCTGTGTTTGCGTACAAATTAAATTTTAGTCTACCCTATCGCCCTAAGTAGAAAGCCGATCAAACACACTCACATACGTCGGCGTCTATCCCTATTCGTTACGTGGAAAATGGCATGTATCAATCTGTCTGTTACGGCAAAATCTGGGATTCTCAGTGACTTATTTAAATTCATTTCAGCATATGAATTGGCAAGAAGTTGAAGGATATACAAAGAGGCAGAGACAGAGAGGGGCGATAGTGAGCGGGATCCATAAAGCGAAGTCGGCGAGGAAGGATAGCGGAGCTGTATGGAACAATAACCAGTATTCAATATATATGTAGAGAGATTCGGTTAGTCGTTAGCGAGAACAATAAAAGGTCGATACATGATTGTGCAATTGGTATAAATGCTAGAGGGATTTATTATAAGAAGACATCGGTAGACGTTCGTTATTGTATACAACATCAACAATAGATGTTCGATATAAAATTTGCTACCGGCAGCGGTAGGACGGGAGAGAGGGACTAAGGCTATTATTCACTCGTAACATTCTTCGGTGTCTGAGTCTGCAATACATGTGAGTCGAAGTACGCATGAATGAGTCATGAAACGTGGGAAGTCAGGTAGCGCCAGTGACGAGGAGTGATATAGAGAGCACTCATCTACAAACTGTGTATGACACAGATCAATTGATTGATCGATAACAACGCAACGGCAGTCGACAGACTGTTATTCCGGTGATAAGATTTGGGCAAAAAGCTAAAAGCGGCCATTTTTCTAAGGATTGTACAATCGACTTATTTCTAAGCGACGTCATGTTTGCAGAGGTGCAACTATCTATAGATGCATATGTATATGGACGTACATGTTGGAGTAATACAACAACAGCAGAACGAGGAGCAACAGAAATAACCAATAACATGAAAATTAATCGCGCAAAAAGATTATGCAGAAAGATCACACTTACACGTATTGCGCAGTGACAACAGTTCGCGTAGCTTTCAGAAAACGCCAAACTATATGTAGAGATATTTTTTCATTTATATAAAGTAGTACATGATGAATATCAGTGGAGAAAGAGTTGGCGCGCGGTGGAAAAACGTCTATGAGAAGCTTTACACGGCTAAATCATATGATCGTCTAATGTTTGTGTACACACAGGTATGATATAAAATTTTTTTACATACACACAAGTTCATAAACAACAGTGCGCTGCGTATCATGGAGTAGGGTTAGTTGCTCATATTTAGAGAGCGGTCATATGAATAGGATGAAAAACGGTAGTGATCCAACCAGTTGATCTAACCCAGCATACAACATTAACGACAAATGATCGTCACGTCAATTTATCGTAGTTATACAACGCCTGCATGTTAACACGTTACCTCCAGGTTCGGAATCTGCGGGTACCTCCGGGCGATTTTGACGCGTTGTTTGTTGTTAAGGGCAGCGTATGCAAAAAAAAAAAGAAAAAAACAGCAAGGAAAAATATTAAAGCCAAAAGCAAAAGTCATCTTTGCCTTGACAAATTTGAGCGTTTGTAAAGCTTAATAACTTCCACCTGCCTGTGTTTCAGCGTGACTTTCTTTAGCGGTTTCCACTTGTAGCGTAATTGTATAGCATCAACTATTTAGTAGATGTGGAGAAAATGAAGGAGTCTGGTAGGTATTCAGGTGGGCTTATTTCGTCATCACCAAAATAGCTTAGCCAAATCGTTTATGCCCCGTTAACTTAACGAAGCCAACGTGCTGGCCTATAACTGAGTAGTGCAAACGTGCATCGAGTCAAGCGGCACAGTAGAAATCCCCTGATGGTTCTATTGGGGGTTGTAAAAAACTATGCAGTCACCATTTAAACATGTAGAAAGAAAGATACGTGCACGTTGCACGTTTTGGCTCGCGTACAAAAGAGACTACGACAAATACGGGAGTAACAGAATTATAATGCGCTGAAAAGTAAAGCTTGAGTTTAGCTGCGAAAAACAGGCGCCAACTTGGGCCGATTGCGCTTTCACCTAAAACAGCTTAGTCATAAATTGGCGGGAGCTAGCCAACTGTTACAATTCAGTATAAGTCTCCTAGAAGAAAAAAAGGATAAGGACAAGAGCGGGCCTTTGAAAACGTACCTTCGTCCTCCGCGTCTTCTTCGTCATCTTCTTCTTCGTCAGTTGACTTGCTATGCATACTTTTCAACTTCTTACGCTTGGCGGCTGCTCTGCGACGGGCTACGTGGGAGATATGCATGCAGGCAAGATTATTAACACTTTCATAAATCTTCTTTCGCCTCCTTTGAATATAGGTGGCATCGTTGATTATCTCAGACGCTATCAGAAACGTTTGAACGCAATATTAATTATGAATATCAATTGGTAGGAGAGCAAAGGAAAGATATAAGACGATATAGAAGAGCTTACCTTCTAAGATATGCATTCTTTCTTCCTCAGTGGTTCGTTCCTCGGCCAGTATAACCTCCTCTGTAATTAGGGAAACATTTTTAATTCATCTTATCTGTATGCATATCTAAAAAGAGAGGCTACGTAAACCAAATGTACTTAACTGTCCGATATTTCCAGCTATCAGATATTACTTACATGGTCAGTACGCTATCGAAACTTCAACATCAACTCAGACAATACGAACCGGCCTTACAAATCCATTCCACATAACCGTTAAGTTCCCTCTCTAGTTGCTGCTGCCGGCGTATCTTGAGAAAGGCTTGACGGTTTTCGACCCTCTCTCTTTCCTTGGCGAACTCCCCACTGAGTACTCCGAGAACCAGGTTGAGCATGAAGAACGATCCTAATATAATGAGTGGCACAAAGTAGATCCAGTTGAAGGCATTGCCCATTGCATCGTTTGTCCAATAGAGCATTTGTGTCCATCCTGAGAAACAATGCGGAAGACAACTCCTGTTAAGTGCAAATCGAGCTTTATATTTAGTAAACATTATTGTACTCCGCCGACTTATCTATCGGATTCAGAAAATAATATCAAACGTTTTGAATTTGTGTATCGCTAATTTATTTCGTATCTATGAAATTCCTTAAATTCTCTCTACCTTATATTATTAGTAGCATGCCCGCGAGTTTTTTAACTACTTTATTTAGAGATTTACGTATAAAAAAACTGATTTTACGTCAGAGACCATACGTACATGGTAATTGGTTAAATCTTCGGCAGGCCCCTGCCATAACGGCATATCTTCATCGTTAGATTATTACATCATACTTTTATAAATGCACACACATATATTTTTACAGTACTACATGGAATTTCGTGCAGCAACGTATGCATTTCATGATGGATTACGTGATGTAACGAGATTTTCTCTTACGTATATTTGTATATATATATATATATACGTTTACGTATATTGGTTACCGTCGGAAACATCTCGTACTTATTTACCTCCATCTTTTTCATTGCCTATATTATCATGCTTCACACAGACTCTATAGAGAATGTCTGTGCGTGCCTCAATTTCACTGAACATGCTTTCAGTAAGTCCTTTTTTCATATCGTAGGCCAGAAACCTTTACATGGACCCGAGAAGCAGATTTCGAATCCCGCTTGTGCCTGTTTTTCTTAAACACGTCAAGCTTCTCGCGCCTTGCCTCTGTATATATAACTTCATTTTGCCATCTGTTATTGACATGATATGGGTCGTCTTTTGGCGCTGCTAAGTTCACGCCAAGCAGTTCTATCGGCCATCTTGTCCTAAACCGACATGGCCGGGTATTCATTGAAGGCATACCTTGGGCTTCACGAGCTTGGAGCATCTCAGAATTGTCTGAACAAGACGCATAGTGTCATTTGAGAAACTGGCTGCAGATACAGCCTCTGGGACGATTTTGGGGTCACTGAAAATTATGACATCTTCAAACCATTTTACAGTAGTTTTATCAGCCCTGCTTTTATTTGGATCTAATGCGCCCGATAGATTTTTTAGATTCAATACTCATTGCTTCTTTTTGCCCGCTTCCAGTTACCGCTAACATAAATGGTTAGGTGCAAGTTCGACACAAATTTTTAATAAAGCTTTTTCTGGGCTGTCTGAGTACTCTATAACTTTATTTCCCTTTGCTTGATAGTTTGTATGATTTTTCAATAGCCCGTATCGTAAGAACATTCATCGTAGTTTTTCTACTTACGTCAGCACCTCGGCACGTCTGCCAGTCATGCAGGGAGCACCTCTGCCTGTTTTCACCGTTGCTCCCTCACATGCAGTTTTTACGAAAATAATTAACCATAGATTTGGCCTGTGAAGACCAAACGAAGACACCGTCTCTTACTAGCCCTTTTCACAGTTATCCCAGACAATAGCTTGAGCGATATGCCACCTGCCTCTTTCCACCCTCAGATAAACGAATCACTAACGGTGGTCAAGCAGAACTCAATTTCTGACGCTCCTATGTTAAATAGACTCAACTATACCATTTGTGGTGTACTTCGTCATAAATGTCAACGTATTATTGCTTACAACTACCATAAACCTTGGATCTCCTAGCGTTTTTGATGAGACTATCCCCTGACCAACTGCTGTTCGCGTAGCTTTCCTTTTTTTCGGTGTGCATATTACCAATTAGTTTATGAATGGTTCGCTCTATTCGGTATCGTCATTAAGAAATTTCAGTGTTTAATAAGACATAAACGGAGATTATGCAAAGGATCCACTTTTAATGAAATGACAGATTATTCTTTTCATACTTATAAGAGATTCTATAAAAAAATATGTCTTTTCATTTTTCAAAAACTTAATTTCAAAACATACAAGCTATGATAAGCGAAACCAGAGCACTAGCTAAAAAATAAAATAAAATAAAATAAAAATACCTACCTTCCATGGTAATACATTGAAATACAGTCAACATAGCAAAGAATATGTTGTCAAAGGACGTGATTCCGTAGTTAGGACCATTCCAGCCTTCTTTGCAGAACGAACTGCTATTGTCACATTTGAATGCACCATTTGGTACGTTGGAAGCTACCGTATAGGCGTAGCACGGTGTTTCCTGATCCCCTTCAGGAACAATCTCACCTACGGTAATAAAAGGAAAATACTAATAACAGATAACATTGAATGATGACTAGTTGATTGACTCTTACTACCTATTGTATGTTCGAACTGAGAATCGAGCGATCGAACAGCAAAAACGTACTGCTGCCTCTATAGGAAACGAAATCATAATTCTAAGACGCTCAACCATCGTTTCGTTTCTGGGTGCAACAGTGAGCCTGAGCAATGTCCACAGACAGGCCTATGGATAGACATCAACTATTCATTCATTTCGTAAGCCTATTATTATTAATTGATGTCACCTCATTTGTTGTCTCTTTAGGTAGGTAGGCATTTGTCCAGCTTCACCTGGTAATCCTTTTTAAAATGGAGGAGGCGTATAGTAATAGGATAATTGCTGTCTTTTTTTTTGTTGCTTTTAATTAGATTTCTACTCATTGACCGTTCATACATACCCGGATCTTCAAGGCTGTAACAGGTTTTATGAAGTGCACCACTGTAGAACTCCAGACCGATTATGGCGAAGATGACAATGGCGAATAGCACCAACAATCCGATCTGGAGGAGTGGCGCCATCGCCTTGATGATCGACTTCAAGACGACTTGTAGACCTGAAGCCGCAAGTAAATTAGCGACAGAATTCGCCGCAGGATTTTAGCTATTTGTGGGAATTTCGGAAAAGTTTTTGGGAATGCGCGCTCGTATCATGTAGTTGTCTGTTACAAAGTTCAGGAAGACGACCATGCTGCCGTTCTTTTTATTCTACATATTCGTTAGCAGTTCTCGTTCATGTCGGTCATAGCATCGTTGCTTGATTCCATCATTTCATTTGTTCTTGCTACTGCTACTACTACTACTACTACTACTACCATCGATTCAGCAAAGCCTTGACAAGTTTATATGTACAAATTAAGCTAAACAAAGAAACATTGTTTACTTTGCATGATCCATAGCTAGAGAAGAAGTAAAACATGCAAACTAACTTGGAGGCCACTTGCGAAACTACTCGGAAAGCGCAGCGCGAGGGATCTCCAAATATCATATATATATATATATACAGTGAAAAAGAAAAAAAGTCACCGTCAAGATCCGAAGGCTCTTGAGGGTGATAGTGAAAGTCCGTAAGGGACTTACTTGGTATCCCCGACACTAGTTTCAAGGGCCGAAGAACCCTGATCGCCCGTAGCGTTCTCAAATCTAAGTCTAAGTTGTCCGGTATAATATACGTTACAAACCTGCAAATGAATATAAATTATGCAGCCAGACTATCACCACACATCGCATAGTCCTCCTCACACACGCTTCAGGAGTCGCTGTCCAATTTTATCGGCATAATTAAATAAACGTACGCAATTAACTACGTTAGCGAGCCAATTATATGAAAATCTGTTATAATTTTATAATTAGCTTCTCAGACTATTGTAATTGATGGCACCATTTTCAATTTTGTTCGTTTTATTTTTCTGGTAAATGCGGGAAATGCGCAATAATACGAAAAAGGTCGTTCGATTGCTAAATCGTAAGTCAGGTCGTAAATTATTTACGCTTGATATGCGACTCCGTAGGCGTACGTGAGGATCAAACGTTGCTCAGTCAATCAATCAGTCCATCAGTCATCAATCAATGGTTCAGATCAGATCTAGGCCCCTACGGGCGAGGCTAGGGCTAAAGCGCCTGGATAGGCGGCGTGCCATCCCGCGCCACCTAGCATGGCGTATCTACTCATCATAGCTTGCAGCACGGTTTTTCATCATCTCATCATTAATCATGTCATCTCACTATCATGTCACTATTATGGGTCCGTGACAGGCCAGACCTCTTATATTACCAGTTGCCAGTCGCAGTCCATTTCAGCATCAGTTCACCATCTATCATCATCATCATCATGTCATAATCACCATGTCATCACCAGCCAGTCAAATATTTGGCGCTTAAATTCAAATCAACGAACGAACCAGTCCCGACTCATCCGATCAATCAATCAGTCACCCATTCAATCAACCAATCAGTCAGTTAATCAATAGATCAAATAACCTCAGTCTGCATCGCAATGGGGAGAGCATCATCATCATCATAACCGATCAGTGTGTATGTGTGACAGTTTTGGGCTTGCACCAAAATGGGCATCGATCATCACCAGTCATCAATCATATCAACAACAGCCTTATTATCAATTCAACCCATCTCATTTCATCTCCTTATCATGGTCAATCATCCGAGAAGGGAGGTACGAGCGGTACCACTAGCATCGTACCGAACCGACCATCGCAAAGGCACGGAGGCACGGGCGAAAGATGCGGACATTCCACGATCGGGTGTGGTCACCAGACGATCTTCGGTGACCTTCGGGGAATTGGAAACGAACGGTGGCATTCGAAACGGTTCGAAAGAAACGGTTTGAACGGAACGAAACTTGGAATTCGGACCAAAAATCAAAATGAGAACCATAGAGTTTCTCAGGGGAGAGAATGCGCGCGGGACATTCGAAATAGAGAGTGAAAGAGAGAGAGAGAGGGGGAGAGAGACTTTTGACACCGCCGAACGACACAACGATCGGAAGCGGGCGCTTACTTGGCGTACGTGAGACCAGTTTGAGGGGCCGAAGCACTCTGAACGAACGCAACATCCGAAGATCTAAATCCGCACTTTCCGCAACGCAAACACTAAACAGACTGAAAATGTGAGACACATATTACACAGATGAGACAGTTACACATTAAGGGTTCGGTTTGATTTTCTTCTCTGTGTATTTGGTCGGTTTGCCTTTTCTTTTTTTTTTTTTTTTAAATTTATTTTTCTTTGTAGTTGCTGTTGCGCTTGTCGTTGGTGTTTATTATTGTCTTTTTGGTATCGCATGTACAAGGCCATTCGAAACGGGATGATGGTCAAGAACAAAAGAACGCGAAGGGCAAATAAATGACGCAACAGGAAGAGGGTTCCGTAAAACTTGCTCTCAACTGAGTAGCTGCTTCTTTTTTTTATCTGTCTGCTCACGATAAGATGGAGGTAATCTTAATATGTCCAATGGATGCGGTAAGAAGGAAGTACGATCAATCCAGGAAATTTAAACTCTAATGTGGCGGACACCCACAATGGAGACGGCGAAACGTGGGCAACCAGTGGTAAACAATAGTTGACCCGGCGGGAATTTCAAAAAAATTGAAAGTTTAACTATGAAAATCATTGCAATATATAATAGTATATTGAAATGACAAGCCAAGGGAGGCTAAAAAATCTATCATTGCATATCCACTACTGCATGTACCACAGGATACCGTGTGGCTACTGGGTGCCTACATGGAACCAGTAAGTAATAAGCCAGAGAACAAAGTGAACAAAAAAGTTCCTTCGACTGCTGCAAGAACCTGCTGCTGCGTTCCAATAGGTAGCAAGAGGTTGTTTCTGGTTGAATAAGAAACATGCTTGTATAAAAATAACTTACCCCGTAACAACAACAACGAAGTCCATCATATTCCAAACGTTTCGTAGGTACGCTCCGCTGTGCAGTATAAATCCTAACGCTAAAATCTTCAGTAACGCTTCAACACAGAAAATTCCTAAAAAGTACGGCTCTGTTTTTTCCTGTAAGTCATTAAAGATGAGACATACACGTCAGCTTTTTTTAATTACGGTACGTATGGGACCGATTATTGGATCTATGAAGATAGAAACTATTTGTTTAAAAGAATTAAAAAGAAATTCATCTGAACCTTTGTCGGTCAAACTATTCTATTTTGCTGGAATGATTAACTCGTACCTTTTACCTACCTCGACCCGAACCGACATATAAATCACCTTCGATGATACAAACGCAAAATCGCAGCACCATTGAAAAACATAAGATATTACATACTCAAGTTGGTATCGTAAAAAGTAAGTGATTTGATTGTTAGACATATATGAAACGGTTATATCTACTATGGGTGGCCATTATATCAACCGTGCCATGTAAAGGCCAAGGGGTATTAACGATTAGTGACTCACTAGTTTCTGAGCAAGTGGCGTTCGGTCTCCCTTAGGCAGATGTTCTTCGAGGGCGAGAACTACACAATTAGCAATAATAGTCAACAGCACAGCGTATTCGAAGGGCGGCCATTCGATGATAAAGCGGGTATACCGTCGCAGGGGATTGTCCTCCGAGAGCAAGAACAGCGCGGACGGGCCGCGCTGTCCCGGTTCCTGGTAGCCCCCCTTACGGCTGCGCGCCATACCGAACTGACTTACACCTGAGAAAAACAGCGTACGATTATAGCCGTACAAAATCATGCCAACAGCGAATTATGTTATTACCACCTATAAACGTACAATAATCGCAAATCGTACAAATTAAGTATAATGGCTTGAGTTTCTAGAAGGTGCAAAGGGTCCTCTAACGACTTAAATGAAGCTTGTTGTAATGTTTTTAAAGGCACTTTGTTATGCTTTTTCTTGCCACAGTGGTACAAAGCAACGTACAACTCAGGTTGGATCATAAAAACATATAACAGTTAAGTAGGATTAGCCGATGTACGAGGTAGTATAGGTTCGAAACCGGGGGTAACTACGTGTAGACTCGTGCTAAGGGTCCGCGGTCAGCGGGTGTACTGAAAGTAAAACTTGAGGTATTTATTTTTTTAATATACCAACAGAAAAAAGAATATGTTTAAAACATTGTTACTTTTCTTAAAGATACAGTCGACTACAGTGGAGTCATTGGTTGAGCTTCCGTAAACGGGGTTGTATTCGATCACAGGATTGAAAACTCTGCGATATGAATAGATGATATAAAATAATACTAAAATGTCTGTTATCATATCATATCCATTGTAGCCGACGCTATCAATTGTACGTTCGCCGATACGATGAAAACTTTATTGTATGATCGCTTACAAAGAAAATTCGAGGTACCTCGAGGAAGCAAAGGACAAGTTTCATCAATATCCACCCTCATGCTTCCTTTAACACTGTTTTTCTGATATTGAAATATATAGAATAATAGTGTCCGGCAAGTTGGCGACTATACCTATGCATTTTATGTAAAAAAAAGTTAACGTGTTATATTGCCTTATGGATAGCACACTAGAAAAATGCTACCCGTAATCGCTATTTACAGTCTAACCGTCAGGATTTACCTCATAGACATTGGCATAGCTAACAATTAAGATTAACAGATTAAGCGGTTCAACGTTTTGCCGGATTTCAAAAGTCACCCCAAGAATCACTTGGGAACTTACGGTGCTGGCTCCTTTTCTAGATGTAATTGATAACTGTTCAAGTTGGTCAAGGAGTCGTGTGAAAGCTAACCTAAAAAAATCGCCAGAAACACGAATCAGCCATACGAAATCAGTAAGACAGTACTTGGACATACTGAGCATGTTACTAATATTGCTTGTGAGTCATGTGGTGCTTTGCGGAGTAGATAGTACGCCTCTTAAAAACAACTCAATATTGATCAAAGAAAATCTATGAATAAAAACGGGACGAAAAATATTCGGATATTTGCCAAACGTTTCGCCATAGGCGTGGGAGTCTGCCGATACCTGCGGGTCATCGCGTACAATCCTAATGAAGCATCGAAGCTGATTTTACGCCATTGTCTAGGTACGCAACTATAGCGTCTTGCAAACTACTTCGTTTACCTATGTGTTCTCCTGCAGCTAGTTGCGTTGCTTATGAGATGCTTTAGGCGAACAAGATTACGTGTTTTCGCTTTCACGACCGTTTACATTTGTTATTCAGCGCTATTTTTTTTAGAATAATCGATGGGCTGTAGCAGCCTTTCAACTCACACATTTAACATGCCGTCCGCTAAAATGGGGACCTTCAAAATCAAACGTTATAATATTATCGTTTCCAGTAATAGACAAAATTAGTCAGAAAAGCCACCTGTACTCTTTTAGAATATATGCCTTGACCATAAGCGTCGGGTAACGATTTCGTAGTCGGCGGGCGAGCACGGCTTATTTAGAGGACAAGTCGATTTGATAAATTGATGGTGTAACATTTAATACCATGGTATAAAGTTTAAGCTAAACAGCCTTAGGTATCTCCATGCTGCTAAGTAGCCGTAAAAAAGACCTAATTTTATGATCGTCAGGAGGGCGTCTAGAATCGACAGCAAACCTTCCGCATGCTTGTTCCAAAGGGTTGTCTTCTGCGTCAACGCTGAACCCGCGCATGGTTACAGGATTTCAAGTAAAAAAAGAAACAATTCCAACACGATTAGTCGACAGAGCCCGCTAATGGGCAGCATACCCATATTTTCTACTTTAGCGTGTTATGCAGACTAGTACCTGCTGATATACGGCACATCCTGGCTAAATGATAGCGTTCCGAAAAATACATCTTTCTGGAGCTATAAGAATACAAAACGTGCGGATAAATGTGTCGTTCTAAGATAATGTTGCGTCTACGTGGCCGTTATAGTAGTTCATTTGTGAGACAAGCGTGAAATGCACAGCCTGAGAGGTATCTTTTCCTTTCCAGATAGTGTTGTATCTGATCTTTTTTCTAGTGGGAACAGTGGGAAATGGACGACAGTGATGGCAACAATTGTGATCCCGAGGGATAAAACTGAACTTTAATTGGAATTTCGAGTAATAAGGGAAGGATTCGCTACGGTGCCTAAGTTTTTTGTTGTTTATAAGTGCTGCAAGTGCTTAAGGAAATAAAGAAGATAGCTTTCGTTACTCATCAGCGATGGGTCAGTCTTCTTTGCACCGACAAGTCGGGGATTATTGGCTTAAGTCCAACCGTTCGTATATATCTGGGTCGTTGGTAACGCGAAGCGGGGAAGATAAGGTAAAATTACTTGTTTGTCACGCTCCAAGATACTATGTTTAATATCAGCTACTTAAAATCGTAGAAAAATAATACTGGCATAAAAAGTAACAACTCGCAACCTCAAAGCATATGTATTAGCCAGACTTTTCTCGTTTTCCTACTTAAACTGTATGTGCCGCGTGCAATTACAGATCTATGTATGTCGCGCTTCAACTCGCTAGGTAGCTCTTAAGTTTCCATGCATGAAACCCTGAAATCTTCCGTGAAACGACCCACCTTTAGTAAACACTAAAGACAATCAACTGAAGTTGCGGTAGGCGATCGTCAAATGGCAAATCGTGACTACGTCTATTGTTTATTATTTCTAACAATTAGTATTGCTCAAATCGAAAGTCTTCCTTTTTCTCTTTTTTCTCACATTGTTTATATGTTACAGACCGTACACGGACGTTATCGCACTTGAATGAGCACGTTATGCGTTTACTTAAAGCGCGTTCGGCTGGATAACTGGCCCCAACCATTGTAAGTAAGCAGTTGCTTTGAAAACATATTAGGAATATTTAGCTATTGATGCTAACGAAATATAACTAGCTGACAGGTTTGTCAAGAACTGCATTTGAACAAAGGCCGTACGGCATAGGCGAACATCTACATAAAAGTGCTACGCTTTTCTGGACCAGTGGAAAAAAAAAAGCTAGATATTCATTTTCCAGCTGCCGCGAGATTCCAAATGAGAACTGAATGATCCCTGTCAGGTATTCAAATGTGAAGTCTGAGCAAAATTTCAAGCGAGATATAGCGATAGCGCATTATGATCACTATACGGTAACTTCGGAACGCGGCTGTCTTTGCAGTCATTTGTATGACAGTCACTTAGTAGAAGTCACCATTTTTTGTCCCCACTTAGCTTTGAGTATCGTGTACATTTGTCAAAAAAAAAGTATTTCTTTTTTCGACGAAAAACGCAGAGATGGAGATTGACTCTATTATAGAACAAATCTAATTTTCACATTCAGTATCAATCAAAAAAAATTTTCATGGCTATCTAACTTTTTACTAGGTTTATAAAAACGCTAGGCTCAATTTCGAATTTCAATAAAATGATCACCCTTGGACCTAACCTCTTCTACTCGCCCGAATATCTTATGCACCTACCACACAGATAGCGTATGGCATACCAAACAATACAAAGCTATATTCAAACCACGGATAGATACGCGAATACTGAGAGCTAATCCTTGTCCTGACTGTGGTTTCGCTGTACAATTTCGGTTTGCGTATCAATAATCGTAGCTGTTTTCATCATATTTGCAATACAGTCGCTATAACTCAGAAAATTCTTCTGAGTAATAACATTTAACATTTTTGACTATAAAGGTAGAGGAATCTATAAACTAGCATTTGAAGCAAGTCGGCGTTTGAGCGGCTCGATAGCGATCCTTGACCTACCGAAAACTAATTCCGGCATTGTACTTAAGCACCAGTAACCTTTCGTCCTGATACTCATATTTTACACACACACATATATCGGTTTCCTGAAATACGAGTTGCTCATCGTCGTGATCACTTACCGACCGTTCCGAAGCTAGCAGACGATTCGGAAGATCGCGCAGCGTATCGGCTGTGCCGCTCTCCAGCGCCGCTTATCGCTTCTGCCGAGAGTGCTGATAATCTGCAAGTGAGAAATCAATCGTTCACAAACAGTAAGCTACAGGAAGAGGGAGAACGTGCGTGATATTAACAGAGCTAACAATACAACAAGTGACTTTTCTGTTTCTTGTTCACTGTCGCACGCCCCCTCCACTTCTACAGCATTCTGTCAGAGCGTACCGCACGCACTCTGTTCGCGCATTCGCACTCATCGCCGATATGCATGTAGATAGATGCACACACTCCCCACACATAGAGACTATATAGGATAACTGTTTGTATAATACGATATGAAACACAAGTCAGGAAATGCTCGCACTGACTTAATAGACGAACACCAGCGCCAATGAACGCCTATGGGGCCCTGTTGCTGCTGCTAGGGAAAACGCCTGTGTGCGTTTTTCGCATGACCTTAACAATACTGCCCTCGCCAATTATTTCGCATCGGAAACGAGAGGTTATTGCGATCCCTGGCGTTGCAGTCAGTGTGAGCATGCGGCGGATAGAAGGCGGATGAGTGCGCTGATCGTTCCAGCTTCTCTGCTGCCTCAGAATACGTTGCTAAAATAAGGATGCTCGTAAATCTAGATGCTACCGCTATAGCTCTTTTAATGGTAGTTCGTGGTCAGAAACAGGCAGGAATAACAGGAAATGCAACACCGACTGGGAAATTAGCCCCGCTGAGACCTTGCGGTGAGCATTGCCCATTACCGTCGCTTTGGGCGAGGCACTCGCAGCAGCAACAACAGGCAATGCTCAAACACGAAGCGCAGCTTCTAGACAGCGAGCTACGTACTGTAGGTTCGTGAAGCGCTGTGATAGTTGGGGCTGCAGTCCCGGTACCATCAGAGTCCCGAGTTCGGTTTTCCCCCAAGAGTGGTATCGTAGCCCGAGAACTGCACAACCAAGCATTACTCGCTTGTCATCGAGCACAGCGATCCTTTGGCGGTATATCTTTCAAAGCTGCTCCTGACAATGAACGTCCCAACAATTAGTACTTTCTATTCTTTCTCTTCATCTCACCCTGACGTGCTGTTTATCACACACCTTTCTTTTCTTCGTTTGTAGCCACAACTAGTCCACCTCAATACCGTCACGGGTCGTCACTAATCTGGCCGTTATCACCATTATAACCAAAGCCAGGGCATGGTGTAAGTGCACCACAGGGTATCCGACATCTGGAACCTGGGGACTGAACCTTAATGCAGAGCTGAGCCATCTATGATGAGATTTATAGTGTTGTGAAGCCAGCTAGCAGCTATCGTTATGTTGTGGGTTGTACAGCGTGCATATCTGATATATACTATTAGTATGTGATATTTATCCAAACGCCGACAACCGTGTGTTTACCGGTTGCATGCACTCAAAACACTCAGCACTGCGTCCATCGTTGACACTCAACTAAGCTTGATACTGGCTGCTTCAAAGCGGCCATCCCGTAGCGGAGCCTACTCCCTTAAAGGCAAGATAGTACCGCTACGTCTCAGAGCTGGTGACTGCGTCTGATGTCTGTGGACAAAATAGCTATATCAAACGGGATGGCCAGTAACGACTGGAGCGGGGATCGCGATAGTCACGAAGCAGTCTACGCTGCCTGTAGGTGGCAACAGCGGGGTGACACGAAGAACCAGTCTGTCAGGAACGGAAACGAATGTTGAAGCTGGGTCCGGTGGATGGAACACCGTAAGGTTGTAAATAGTAGGATTTAGATTTCATGCTTAATATTCTGTCTGGGCCTACTGAACTGCTTTGATGCCTCGTTGGCTACAACCAGGCTAACAGTTAGCGGTTGACTGAGGATCGAGTCGATGCCCACTGCCTCGGTCACCGAAAAGAGCCCACCTTTTCTTCATGATGTCGCCAAGAAACTGACGTTATTTGTGTGGTGAACTAAGTCAACTCCGGCACGCTCTTTCGCCAGCAACCGGCACTGTTACGGCCTATGGCGGCCTAAGCTGGTCGCAACTGCTATCAAAGCAATGCTACCCTTATTACTGTTTATACGGCTACTGCAGATACAAGAAATGTCAATGTTCACCAGGCCAACATTTGTTGGGCGAATGGGCTTGTTGAGATCCTTAGTAAACTACGGCACGACTTGGTCTGGGGGCAACGGGCCCTAGTCGCCCTCGATAAAGTGGGGTCATCGAGTTGTCGGAGGCGAAGGACTGAAGCAGGACGGCTTAAAAGCCTGCCGGTCTTTCTGTTAGCGATTTATGGGTATATGTTGAGTGGGTGTTGGTGTGAGTGCTGAAGCGTGGACCTGTTGGCGCTTACTTGCTTGAATTGCATTCGGTTGAGCGTATTTTTAAGCAGGGGCCCCAAATCCGCAAGTCGGGGCTGGTGTGCAACGCTCGATGAATGAATTAGGACGTTTAGATAGCATTAATACACTATCGGCGGGCTTCATCCTGCGCTTATTTTGATATTAAGCACAGTTTACCTATATAGAAGTACTCTTAAATAGCAGTTATTCATGCAATACAAATCAGGTACACTTGTTCACGCAACTCGGTTTTAATAGGAATATACATTTGTTCATTTGACGAAATATCGACGATGACCACAATGATGACCGGCGAAATTTTTTTAAGTGGTTCTGTAGTGTTGTTTTCAAATGCGAAAAGAGAGCGAAAAAGAGCAATTAAACTTAACACAACGATCTATGGGGGAAAGCTGCCTTTTCCGAGAAGCAGAACTATTTAGTCAGTTGGCTCTATCATGCGCGCAGACCTTTTTAGGGTAAAACTTTAACGACCCACAGCCGGATCTGATCTTCTTTGGGCCCCACAGACGCAAACTTCTAGTAGAATATATATATGTATAGGTTAAAGCAATGTGACGCGACCGTTCTTATATCTCAAAATAGCAAGAAGCGCCATTTTTGGTGCTCTCCTGAGTTTAATCTAACTTTCTGCCCTCCTCTCTTCTCTCTCTCTCTCTCTCTCTTTCTATCGTTCCCTGTCGCTGTTCGTTCTTCTGTCTGCGTTGCTCCCCTAGAACCCCTCCACCTGAGACGGTTCGAGTAGAGAAACTGAAACGGGCAAAGGCTGGTGGAGAGAGGCGAAACAAGGGCATTCGGTAGAGTGCGTGATCTCATAGCCGGTCAGACCAACAACTGGCGAACGTGGTATCAACAGCACAAAACGAATGAACGAAGCAAAGGACAACCAAGCGCCGCTGGTTGCTAATGCCTAAGTAGCATGATAAACGGCGCCGTCAGCCGATTGGGAGGTTCCTTACCTCAGCGCTCACCCCCTTCCCTGCGCTCCTTTAACAAACAGACTTGCGCACGCTGCCCGGCGGCAGATTTTAGCCGGTACGGTTACGTTGATGCGTTGCCTTTGGTTGCAAATGCCGTCGTTGAGGTCGACAATGTCACCGAGCCAACCGGCAGTGGCGATAGATCGCATCCATGACGAGACGAAGCTAATAGCCACAATGAGAAACGGGGCAAGGGGAGCCATCGATTGGACACACTTATAAGACTTTACCGGCGCCGCCTCTACCGCTGCAATCGCCAGGACATATCGTATAGTGTGTAAGTGAAAGCTAGCAAGCGTGAGCGCCCGAATGGCCCCTGGGATTGTCACGTAAAAGGAGCCCAACAAGGGACTCCTCGGATTTGGACAGAAGGTAAGGACAGTCTGCTGCCGCTACAGATAGAGTACGCTCACTCGCTCATAGCATCGTTTACTTAAATCGGCTCGTGAGCATCGTCTTCTTATCTATCTGTCCACTCATAAGGCCTGACTCATTTTGCTTTCTGCTATTAGTATTATTATTTACTGACGGTCCGGTCTCTACGGACGCGTTCATCTGTGTCTGTGCGTGTCAGCATCGGCGTCAACATAAGGTGGCACATATGGACGTTGATGCTAAGGAAAGCAAAGATTTGGCTTATCCAACAACAAAAATTTCTGTCTACTATGGAAATCATGTAAGAGTAATCATATATACATATATGCACATATGATGATAATCGTAAGACCTAATAGATAGAACAGGTCTAACAAAATAAGCACAACTTTACCATCCTATCCCTTTTCGTTAACACAGCCATATATATATATATATATATATATATATATATATAGTAATCGCGCCGCTAGGGTATTAGCGACAACATGCAACGGGATAGAAGCCGGATGTGCAATAGACCAATAATAATAAAAAAAAAAAAAAAAAAAACTGCGTATTTCATATGCCACG